>NW_024081416.1:374999-416732 GCF_003009895.1 Hyaena hyaena | reverse complement strand
CCCTCCCCTGCTCACGCTGTCTCTCTCTCTCCTAGAAATAAATAAAACATTAAAAAAAAAAAATTTAAAAAAAAAAAAATAAAAATAAATGCATAGCTGAGGGGCACCTGGGTGGCTCAACCAGTGTGTCCAACTTCAGCTCAGGTCATGCTCTCACAGCTTATGAGTTCAAGCCCCGAATCGGGCTCTGTGCTGACAGCTCAGAGCCTGGAGCTGCTCCAGTTTCTGTGTCTCCCTCTCTCTCTCTGCCTCTCCCTTGCTCACTCTCTGTTTCTCTCTCAAAAATAAATAAATATTAAAAATTAATAAATGGCATAACTGAGCCTGAAAGAAATAAGGAAAATCATCAGGGACAACAAATGAAAGGCAAACTGAGAATGAGCAGTGTGTATGTGACTTAATGCTGTGACAGTTCTGGCGCTTTTCTAGTCTCAGTAACCAACAGACTTGGTTTTAATGCTTATGAGGGTTCCAGAAAGACTGCGTTAGGCCTAAATGGAGCACAGTTAGAGATGAGAATCCTCATAGAAGACTGGGAGCCTTACAAAAATTTTTTTAGTTTGTTTTTTTGGGAGAAACAGCAGGGGCAGAGAGAGAGAAACAAACAGAGAGAGAATGCTAGGCAGGCCCTGGACTGTCAGCACAGAGCCTGATGTGGGGCTCAAACTCATGAACCACGAGATCATGACCTGAGCTGAAATCATGTGTAGACACTTAATTGACTGAGCCACCCAGGCATCCCAAGGCTGGGAGCCTTAAAGGCTCCGTGCTCAGGAAAAAGAAGTGACCTTAAAAAATTCCACCCTCTAGTTCAGAGAATCAAGGAAACTTGTACTCTGGGTTCTGATTATGGATTGGTGGGAATATCCCCCTGAAAATTTAAGTATGGGCCTACCCTCCTATGGGGTACAATTATTTTTGTCTTGATATCCCCAAACTGAGAAGTAAATACAAAAAATTATTCAGAACTATTTATACCCTTTGGGTAACTGGCAGGAACGTATGGAAAACTACTCTGAAAGAACAGGCCCACAATCCAAACCCTTGAAGTCTCAATGAAGACAAAGCTCACAATAAGAAAATAACAAAAAAAACAATTCAGTTATCACGGACAGGAGTCACTGTTACAAAAATCAGTAGGAACTGAGACTTCAGATGAAAAAAAAATCTCTTGATTACAGTTTATAAAATAAGTATATTTAAATTGTTAAGTACAAAGATTTTGAAAGAGTAGAAAAATGCTTTGGGGGAGACAGACTTGAAAAATAAGCCAAATTTCTAAAAATGCAGAATATGGCCTTCTATTCAGCAGGTATTTAGTACATTTTATGGGCCAGGTAGTGAATAAAATAGAAAAGAAAAGAAACTGCCAAGGAGCTTAATATTTTCGTGGGTGGGAAACAGACCACCAAATATAAATGTGGAATATTAGTCATAAAAAAGGAAATCTTGCCATTTGCGACAACATGAATGGATCTTGAGGGCATTATGCTAATTGAGATAAGTGAGAGAGAAAGATACCGTCTCCTATGTGGAATCTAAACACAACAAAACAAAAAACTGAACTCAGAGAAAACAGGTTAATGGTTGCTGATGGGGGTGAGAGGATGAAATGGGTGAAGTTGGTCAAAAGGTACAAACTTTTAGTTACAAATTAATAAGTAAGTTACAGAGATGCTTGTTAATCCATGGAGATGCATTGGATGTCATGGTGTGACCATAGCTAATAATACTGTATTTTTTTTAATTTTTAAAAACGTTTTATTTATTCCTGAGAGAGACAGAGGCAGCATGAGCAGGGGAGGGTCAGAGAGAGAGGGAGACACAGAATCTGAAGCAGGCTCCAGGCAGCACAGAGCCCGACGCGGGGCTCAAACCCACGAACGTGAGATCATGACCTGAGTCGAAGTCGGACACTCAACCAACTGAGCCACCCAGGTGTCCCCATAATACTGTATTATAATTTAGAAGTTGCTAAGCAAGTGGATCTGAAAAGTTCTTACCACAAGAAAAAAACTGGATGGTGATGGATAGTAAGACTTATTGTGGCAATTACTTAATATATATAAATATCAGATCATTACATATGAAATTAATATAGTGTTACATGCAGATTATATCTGTTTTAAAAAAGCATAAATGATCCTGAATTACATTGAGAACCCAGATATATGAAGTCCTGAAAGCCAAATGAAGAGAAAGGAATACTGATTTGTTTAAATAGTGGTGAAAATTCAAGTAAAATGAGGACTGATTTTAAAAATAAATTGAGGGGAAAAAAACTGTTGGATTTGGTAGCACGAAGTTGATTGGAAAAGATGGTTTCTTCATGTTGATGGAACAAAATCTGAGCTGAAGTAGTTTCAAGAGAAAGTGGAAACAGTGTAGAAAACACTTTTGAGGAATTTGCTGTAAAGTATGTAGGGAAACGGGGCAATGAATGGAATAGGACAAGAAGTCATGGGAAAATTTTCCCAAGGTAGAAATTGTACACCAAATTGGTGTGAAGAGATGGAATGATTCGCAACATTGGCTGAATAACAGAATCAACTAGGGAGTTTACTTTTTTCGTTTTCTTTTTTTTTTAAGTGTATGTATGCGCATGAGCAGTGGAAAGGCAGAAAGGGGAGAGAGCAATCCGAGCAGGTCCCACACTCTCAGTGCGGAACCCAACAGAGGGGTCCATCACACAAACCTGAACCAGAGTCAGGAGTCTCACGCGTAACTTACTAAGCCACCCAGGAGCCCCGCAGCTAGGGAGTTTTATTAAAGCACGGATGCTTGAGTCCCATGGCAGACCAATTCAATCAGAATCTTTAGTAATAGGATCAGTTTGGTATCAGTTTGTCCTTTTTTTTTTTTTTTAATAGTTCCTCAGATGATTCTAATGTGTATTCAAAGTCGATCTGTTCTGCAGTAGATTAGGGAAATTAAAAACTCAGAAGATGTGTTTGTTAAACAGCATATTCAACATGGCGGAAGAGAATAAGGAGCAACAGGGGAAGGTTACCATAGACTATCGCACTGAGATAGAAAGAAATGGAAAATATGAAAAAAAAATTTGAGACCCAAGATGAGACCCAGAATAAGATGACCTAAGATACATCTCATAGGGGTTCTAGGAGAGAATAGAGGAGAATGGAGATGATGATAATATTCAAAGAGATCATGGCTGAGAATTTTCCAGAATTGTTAAGTATATGAATCTTAAGGAAAGTACACCTAATCCTCAAAGGATCAATAAAACAAAACACATTAGAATGCATGAGTGATTCTAAGTTTTGTAGAATGTCAAAGACAAAGAAAGAACTTAGGAAAGCAACCAGGGAGGAAAAAAGATTTCCACAAAGGAATGAAAATTAGACTTAAACCAAACTTCTCAACAAGAAAATGCCAGGAAAGTATTTTCAAAGTACGCAGAACCGATAACTGAACTAGAACTCTCTTCTCATTCCAGAATGAGGAGAAAATAAACATTTTCAGAGGAATTTGATCATCTTTAGCAACTATGTATTCTACTAAAAGAACTAATAAAGGATATTATCAGGAAAAGAGAATTTGAATCCACTAAGATTGGCAGGACAAAAAGAAATTTGTGGGTAAATCTAAATTAGGTTTTACCAGGGCGCCTGGGTGGCTCAGTCATTTGAGCGTCCAACTTCGGCTCAGGTCATGATATCACGGTTCAGTTTGTGGGTTCGAGCCCTGTGTCAGGCTCTGTGCTGACAGCTCAGATTCTGTTTCAGATTCTGTGTCTCCCTCTCTCCCTGACCCTCCCTTGCTCACGCTGTCTCTCTCTCAGAAGTAAATAAAAAACAATTTAAAAAATAGTAAATAAATTAGATTTTACTATATATAAAACACACTAATTATGAGTAACTTGATAGGAACTCAAAAACAAAAATAGGGTTGAAATAAAACAGAGAAAATGCAATAAAGAACATTTAAAGTCCAGTCAATAGAAGGCATAAAAGACCAAAAAAGAAAGAACAAAGCAAGATAGTAGAATGAAAATGGTAGAAATAAAACCAAACATATTAGTAATCGTGATAATAAATTTAATCAACTGAGCCACCCAGGCACCTCTATCGTGATAATAAATTTAAATGAACTAAACTAGGCAGCTAAAAAAAAACCTATCAGGCTGAATGGAAAAACAAATTCAAGTACATACTGTAAAAAAGGCACAGAAGTTCTTTTAAAAAGGCACAGATATTGAAAGTAAGAATGGAAAGATGTTTCAGGTAAATATAACCAGAAAGTTGATTAACTTTGGACAAAATAAGGTTTGAGGCCATAATTAGAGGAACTTTTAAGGTACAAGTAAATATAAATTGTGGAGGAGAACTTTGATAAAGAAAATTTCAAATGACTAAACAAGTCTTTATTTCATCTTTGTTTTTAAAAGACTTTAAGATTTTAAATTTTTTTTTAAAATCAGAGAAGAGGGAGACACAGAATCTGAAGCAGGCTCCAGGCTCTCAGCTGTCAGCACAGAGCCCAATGTGGGGCTCAGACTCATGAGCCATGAGATCATGACCTGAGCTGAAGTCAGATGCTTAACCGACTGAGCCACCCAGGCACCCCTACGATTCTTATTTTAAATACAATCTACCCCCCAATGTGGGGCTCGAACTCACGACCCCAAGATCAAGAATCAGTCACACGCTCTACTGACTGAGGCAGCCAGGCACCCCTGTTTTTAAAAGATATGTTTTGATGAGTATGATATTCTAGGTTGTCGGATTTTTTCTTTTACTCACTGTCTGTTGCACTGTTTCCTATAAGAAATCTGATGTCCTTATTTTTATATAACATGTCTTCCTTTCCCTCCCCCTGTCCTGCTTGCTTTTAAAGTTCTGTAGTAGTTCTGTGCAATTTAATTATGATGTCCCTTGGTATAGGTTTCTTCATGTTTCTTGTGCTCAGGACTTATTGAGATTTTTGAATTTGTAGGTTTGTAGTTTTCATGGTTAATTTTTAGCCATTATTATTCATATATTTTTTCTGTCCACTCTCATCTTCTCTGTTTAAGGGGCTCCAGTTATCCTATATTAGGCTGCTTAAAGTTGTCCCCTCATCCCCTAATACTCTTTCTTAATCATTCCCTTTTCTATTTTTTTTTTCAAGTTTATTTTTTGAGAGAAAGGGAGAATGAACTGAGGAAGGTCAGTGAGAAAGGGAGACAAAGGATCTGAAGCAGGCTCTGTGCTGACATTAGAGAGCCTGATGTGAGGCTCGAATTGATGAATGGTGAGATCATGACCTGAGCTGAAGTCAGACACTTAACCAACTGAGCCACCCAGGTGCCCTGCCTTCTTTGTTCTGTCTTTGGTTTGGGGCAATTTTTATTACTAGGTCTTCTGGTTCATTAAATCTTTTTTTTCTCTGATAGCTAATCTGCTATTAATATCATCCATTGTGTTCTTTAACATCTTTATTGAGATACATTTTACGTGCCACAAAATTCACCTATTTAGAGTGTACAGTTTAATGGTTTTATATATGGTTTAGTATATTCAGAGTTGTGCAATCCCCGCAGTCTAAGATTAGAACATTCTCATCACCCCAAAAAGAAACCCCTGACCCATTACCAGACATTCCCCTTTTTTTTTTTTAATTTTTTTTTAATGTTTTATTTATTTCTAGGAGAGAGAGAGAGAGACAGCGTGAGCAGGGGAGGGTCAGAGAGAGAGGGAGTCACAGACTGAAACAGGCTCCAGGCTCTCAGCTGGCAGTCAGCACAGAGCCCGACGCGGGGCTCGAACCCACGAACCGCGAGATCATGACCTAAGCGAAAGTCGGACGCTTAACCGACTAAGCCACCCAGGCGCCCCAGACATTCCCCATTTTGACCCTCTCTTCAGCTCTAGGCAACACTAGTCTTTCGGTTTCCATAGATTTGCCTAGTCTGGATTTTTCATGGAAATGGAATCATACAATATATGGCCTTTTGTGACTGACTTCCTTCACTTAGGTAATGTTTTCAAGGTTCATGTATGCTGTGATTCTTTTCTTTTTGAACTTTATTTTGAGAAAGAAAGCACAGATGGGGAAGGGATAGAGAGAGGTGAGACAGAGAAACCCAAGCAGGCTCCACACTGTTAGCATAGAGCCCAATGTGGGGTTCAGACTTAACAAATTGTGAGATCATGACCTGAGCCAAAGTTGTCAGATGCTTAACTTTCTGAGGCATCCAGGTGCCTCTTTTATGTTATAATTCTTATCAGTACTCCATTCTTTTTTGTGGCTGTATAATATTCCATTGTACATATCTACCATATTTTGTTTGTCAGTTGGTGGGCATTTGGGCTATTTCCACTTTTCAGCTATTCTGAATAATGCTGCTGTGAACATTGGTGTACAGGTTTTTGCATGGGAATAATGTTTTCAGTCCTCTTGGGTGTATACCTAGCATTGGAATTTGTGGATTATATGGTAACTCTACATTTAACTTTAGGAGGAACTGCCAAGCTTGTTTCCAAAGTGATTGTACTGTTTTACATTCCCACCAGCAGCGTGTGAAGGTTCCAGTTTCTCTATGTGTTCCTCAATACTTACTTTTTTGTGATAGCCATCTCTCTGCAGCTCTCACCTCCGTGGTACTCTGCCTTTTTTGAAATCTAGCTGATTTTGTCTCACTGCACCCACATCTCCTGGGTGGGTGCCACAAGACTCCTTGCTCTGCCTCAGGTCCCCTGCCCATACCATGCCCTCAGAACTCTCAAGACAAGAAATGAGGACAGTTGGCTAGCTCACCTCATTTGCTTCTGATTCCTGCGGGATCCCTGCCTTTGTTGTCTGATGTCCAGTGTCTTGAAAACCCTCAATTTATGTATTTTGCTGGGGGTGGGGAAGATTTGTTATTTCAGGTGGGAAGTTAAATCCAGCCCAGCCCATGTTAACACCATCTTGGCCAAAAGTGGACTTGGCATCATTAAATATCAGCAAATTGATGCCTAATTGTTGAACTGGAGAATGGGTTACTAAACTGTATATATTTGCTGTGGTGTTCCACAGTAGTTAAAACAAATGAACTAGAGCTTCATGCATTCACTTGGATAAATTTTAAATATTAAAAAAATTGAACATTGAAAGGCAAATGAAAAAGGATATGTACACGCACTATTTTTTTTAAAGTTAACTTATTGTGAGAGAGAGAATGAAAGTGAGGGAGGGGCAGAGAGAGGGGGAGAGAAAATCCCAAGCAGTCTCCACACTGTCAGCACAGAGCCTGACATGGGGCTCAAAACCCACGAACTGCGAGATCATGACCTGAGCTGAAGTCAGGAGTCCAGCATTTAACCGACCAAGCCACCTGGGTGCCCCTTACAGGAGCTACTTTTTAAGTTATAATAATATACAAACTATACATTATTTAAGGATATATAATAATCTTATAAAAATATTCATGGAGGGGCACCTGGGTGGCTTAGTCGGTTAAGCGTCCGACTTTCGCTTAGGTCATGATCTTGCGGTTCGTGGGTTCGGGCCCCGCGTCGGGCTCTGTGCTGACTGCCAGCTCAGAGCCTGGAGCCTGTTTCAGTCTGTGACTCCCTCTCTCTCTGACCCTCCCCTGCTCACGCTGTCTCTCTCTCTCTCTCTCTCCTAGAAATAAATAAAACATTAAAAAAAATATTCATGGAAATGATAAATCCATCATAATGCCTTTGGGGAGAGAAGATGAGAGGGTAGAGAATGGTTTGGAGATGAAGTTACACAAGGTGCTTTGACTGTGTCTGTGGTGTTGAATTTCTGTCTCTCTGCCCCACCCTGCTCTTTCTCTCTCCCTCTCTCTCTCTCAAAATAAATAAACTTTAACCAGAAGTGGGGAAAAGACAAGAACAGAGGGTTTTCACAAAGGAGGATTTACATGTGGCAGATAAACACATAAAAAGATAATCAACATCTTTTGCCATTAGAGAAATGCATGTGAAAGCTGGAGTGAGGTATCACTACAGACCTCTGAGAACGGCTCAGATAATGACAGCACCAAATGCCAGTAAGGATGTGGAGAAACTGCGCTTCTCAAGCACTGCTTACAGGAGCACATGACGATATGACTACACTGGAAAACAGATTAGTGGCTTCTTCTAAAACTACACATTGTGGCACCTGGGTGGCTCAGTTGGTTAAGCATTCAAATCGTGATTTCGGCTCAGGTCATGATATCTCAGTTCATAAGTTCAAGCCCTGTATTGGTCTCGGGCCTGCTTGGAATTCTCTCCCTCTCTCTCTCTCTGCTCTTTCCCCATTCGTTCTCTCTCTCTAAATAAATAAACTTTAAAAATTTTTAACTAAACATAATTTGCTATATTACTGAGCAGTCACTCTCTTAAGCGTTTATCCCAGAAAGATGAAAGCTTATGTTTCTGCAAAAACTTGTATATAAATGTCCATCATAGCTTTATTTATTATAGCAAACAAAACAAAACTAGAAACAACTCTGTTGTCCTTCGGCAGGTGAATAAATATGATACTCCTGATCTCTGCTCAGGTCTTACTCTTACAGTCATGAGTTCAAGCCCCGTGTTGGTTTCCATACTCGGCATGGAGTCTACTTAATTAGACCCAAATCTGAAAATTCCCCTCAACTCCATGTTGTGACCATTTGGAAGATGGGTCAGAGAGAGAAAAATCAGTAAGAAAAAATATTGGAAACAAATGAAAATTTTTGCTCACTTACTAATATTTGTTTAAAAGTCTTCAGATTTGGGGCACCTGGGTGGCTTGGTTGGGCGTCCGACTTCATCTCAAGTCATGATCTCAATGGCTCATGAGTTTAAGTCCTGCATCCAGCTCTGTGCTGACAGCTCAGAGCCTGGAGCCTCCTTCAGATTCTGTATCTCCTTCTCTCTCTGCCCCACCCCCTCTTCAGTTCTGTGTCTCTCTCTCTCAAAAATAAATAAACATTTAAAAAATTAAAAAATTGGGGCTCTTGGGTGGGTCAGTCTTGGTTAAGCACCTGACTTTGGCTCAGGTCAGGATCTCATAGTTATGGGTTCGAGCCCCATGCCAGGCTTTGTGCTGACAGCACGGAGCCTGGAACCTGCTTTGGATTCTGTATCTCCCTCTCTCTCTGCCACTCCCCAACTCGTGCTCTGTCCCTCTCTTTCAAAAATAAGTAAACATTTTTAAAAATTGTTTTTAATTAAAAAATAAAAAGTCTTTAGATTTGGGGGTGCCTTGCAAATGACTCTTGATCTCAGAGTCGTGAGTTCAAGCCCTGTGTTGGGTGTAAAGATTACTAAAAAAATAAAGTCTTTAGATTAAGGCAAGTATTAGAATTCATGAGAAGGGTATATTTATTTTATATATAGTAAAACCTTGGATTTTGAGTAACTTGTTCTGCTAATGTTCCGAAAGATGAGCAAACATTTCTAATAAATTTTAACTTGATAAACGAGCTGTGTCTTGCCCTGTGAGTAGTAAGTCACACCGAACGTCACATGATCACAACTGAGCCACTGGTTCTCTCTCACTGCTGGATTGTGGGTGACCCGTCTTCCACACTTTACCTCAGACCATGGTGTTTGGCAGAAATCAGTGATATTTCAGAATGTTGGAAGGTACCCACAACTGGCACTCGTGTATTTTTTTGTCGCGCTTCAAAGCACCTGTGTAGTCTCTTTTCCATTCAGGAGTAAGCTTAGGGACGCTTTGCTTCATTCTAGGTCAGGCTGCCTCCAGTTATAGACCCTTTCCTCTGCTGCCTTACTGATGGTTACCTTCAATACGGTGTATGACCAGAGGTTATTAATACTGTGCTGTAGTCCGCATCAGTATGAGTGGATACAAATGGCCTCCATGCAGAAAATGTTGAGTAAGGGGATGATTATGGTGGTAGTTAAGGAAATCATGAAGAAGTACAAACAAGGTATACAAGTGACCAAAATTGCAAGATTTTATAAGAAGTCTATGTTGACCATTTTCACAATATTAAAGAAGAAATAAGGGAGCCAGGTGCAGCAGAAGGAGTCACAAGAATATCAAAGCAATGGCCACGTGTTCTAGAAGATGTAGAAAAGTTGCTTCTGGTTTGGATAAACGAGAAGTAACTAGCAGGTGACACTGTGACTGAGGACTTTATCTGCGAGAAGGCAAATGCCTTGTACACCGACCTCATAAGTAAACTGCCAGGTACGTCAACAGAAAACAAGCCTTCAAAGTGAGCAGGGCATGGTTTGATAACTTTAAGAGGAGAAGTGGCATCCGTAGTGTTGTGAGCCACAGAGGCTGTGAGTTCAGACACTAAAGTAGCTGAGGCATTCGCTACCAAGTTCCAGAAGCTTATGGCTTCCGAGTGTTACCTGCCAGCGCAAGTTTTTAACTGTGATGAGACAGGACTTTTTTGGAAAGAGATGCCAGAAAGGACCTACATTATGAAGAGGAGAACGTAGTGCCCAGTCACAAGCCCATGAAAGACCGTCTCACCCTCTTATTTTGTGCTAATGCAAGCAGAGATTTCAGAGTCAAGTCCCTGCTCATGTATCATTCTGAGAATCCACAAGCTCTCAAGAAATCAAGGTGCAGAAGAGCCAGTTAAATGTTCTGTGGAGATTCAAGGGCTAGGCTTGGGTCACTTGTATCTTGTGCGTTGAGTGGATCAATGAGGTCTTTGGTCCTGCAGTGAAGAAATACCTTTTAGAGAAGAATCTGCCCCTCAGAGCCTTGCTGGTTGTGGGTAATGCTCGTGCTCATCCTCCAGGCTCATCCTCCTCCTTTTTTACCGGAGGAGTTCAAGTCCGTTAAGATCAAATTCCTTCCTCCCAACACCACTCCGATCCTCCAGCCCATGGATCAGCAGGTCATTTTGAACTTTAAAAGGCTCTTTTTAGCATCACTATTTCAGTGATGCTTCGAGGTGACCAAAGGAACAAACCTTACCCTTCAAGAGTTTTGGAAAAATCATTTCCATATCATGAACTGCCTCAAGATCATCGGTAAAGCCTGGGACGGGGTCACCAAGAGAACCCTCAATTCTGCTTGGAGAAAACTGTGGCCCGATTGTGTTCTTGGGTGTGACTTAGAGGGGCTCGCTCATGAGTAGCAGCCACCAGTTATCAATGACACTGTATCCTAGGGGAAGACCGTGGGACTGGGGGTGCATGAGGACGACATTCAGGAGCTGGTGGAGGAGCATGGCCAGGAGCCGACCGCCGACGAACCGATGGATCTGCATCACAGGCAAGAACAGGTTATAGAGGAGATCTTGTCTGCAGAGGAGGAGAAAGCCGAGGAATCCCTGGATCCAAATGAGATCAGAGAGATGTGTAAAATGTGGGAAACAGTGCAAAATGTAGAAAAGCACCACCCGAATAAGGCTGTAGCACAGCAAGCGATAGATCTGTTTAATGACAATGCAGTGTCACATTTCTGCGAAATCCTCAAAAGGATGCAAAAGTTAAGTGTTATTGGACAGGTTCCTTGTTAAAGATGCATGAAAAGAAAAGGATTCCATTGAGCCAGTAGTTAGGATTCCATTAGTGATAGTGAAAGTCGTCCTACCCAGTAACCATTCTCCTGTCTCCCTCTCACCAGCCACAGAGGTTTTCAGAGTTAAGTGTAAGTTAATTTGTTTATGTTTCTTTATATTTTGTACTTTCTTTATTATTTTATATTACAGCATTGTAATCATTTTTATATGAGTATTTTTTGGTTGTGGAACAAATCATCTGAGTTTCCATTGTTTCTTATGGGGAAATTTGCTTTCATTTACAAGCTCTTTGGATTACTAGTATGTTTCTGGAACAAATTATGCTCGCAAACGAGGGTTTTACTGTGTATGTTACATGAGTATTATATATAATATATAAAACTACATAAAGAATGTATATAAGGGTGTATAATATTTTAAATGAAATATTTTCATTTCTACTGGGAATTTTGAAACCAAAATATTAAGGGTTTTTTTGTTTGTTTTGTTTTTTTGAGAGAGAGAGAGAGAGAGAGCACACAAGCATGCATGGGCTAGGGACAGAGAGAGAGGGAAAGAGAATACCAAGCTGACTCCACACTGTCAGCACAGAGCCCAGCGTGGAACTCAAACTCGTGAACCGTGAGATCACGACCTGAGCCAAAATCAAGAGCTGGTCGCTTAACTGACTGAGTCACCCAGATGTCCTCAAAATATTTTTAACTTTTTTTTTTAAGGGGATACCTGGTTGGCCCAGTTGGATAACCATGTGACTCTTGATCCACTGGGTGGTGAGTTCAAGCCCCAGTTTGGGCATAGAGCTTTTTGTTGTTGTTGTTTTTTAAGTAAGTTCTGCACCCAGCGTGAGGCTAGACATGCCCCTGAGATTAAGAGTCACATGCTCCACTGACTGAGCCAGCCAGATGCCCCAGAACAACTTATTTTTTATGTGTTAAAGAAATACTGTTTTACTTTTATGTAACTATAGGCTTAATTTTATCATTTTTGAAAATTGGTGTTTTTCTAACTTAACTGACAAAAGTTTTCTGTTAATCCTGTGATGTGATTTAGTGCGAGAGCAAATAGGGCTTGTACATCGCCTAGTGGACAGCAGGCATTTGGTAGATGTTAATTCAGTTTGCTCACCCCTCCGTCCTCCTCTCTCTCAGGGTCGTCGAAGCCTGTGCTGCACACCTGCATTCTGGTTTGGTGTTAACAGGAAGATGGAAACTTGACAAGCATGGCTCTAGAGCTGTGTTACCATCTGTTTTTTATAACAGTCGACAGCAGATTTAAAGCTGGGTATTTTTGAGGGCACCTGGGTGGTTCAGTCAGTTAAGTGTCAGACTCTTGATTTACACCCAGGTCACGATATCACAGCCATGCAGTCGACCCCACACTGGGCTCCAAGCTGGGTGTGGATCCTGTTCTCTCTCTGTCCCTTTGGACCCCTGCCTTGCCCCTTGCTTGCGCGCTCTCTCGTGCTCTCTCGCGCAGTCTCTCTCGAAAAAATAATAAAATAAAGCTGGGCATCTTCCTGCTATAATTGTTGGACATAATTAACTACTCTCTTCTTGGAACTCTCCTTTAATTTCTTGATATTTCCAGCTTTCCTAGTTTTCCCCCAGCCCTCTGGCCATTTCTTAGTTTCCTCCGACCAACCAACCCTTAAATGTAGGTATTGCCTAAGAATCTATCCTTGGCCCTCTTTTCTTGTGGTTATATATTTTTTTTCTAGGCAGTTTCACTTACTGCCCATACACTACTTCCATTACCTCCTCTCGCTGTTCAAGTATTTATCTCCAGCTCTGGCCTAGGTGCTGGCTCTTCTGTTGGTTTGCCATGTATCCACCTGTGTTTTGGATATGTCCACCTTGATGTCACTTTGGCACTTCTGATAATTTTCCATTAAGATATTTTCAGTTTATAGAACAGAAAACCTAGCTCATACTGGCCTAAACATTAAGGGAGTTTATTTGCCTGTATAACCGAAATCCAGACACTAGCTTCAGGGCAGTTGATGTGTGGCACAGCTGTGTGACTAGCTCCCAGCTCGGTGCTCTGTGCACTGTCTGCTTCATCTGCAGGCTGCCTACCTTCCCTCATGGCCACAGGATGGCTGCCAGCAGCAGCATGCCAGGACCACGTGTTTTCACACTCACATTCCAGGGAAGAGAGCATACGAGTTGGAGACTGAGATTTAAAAGTCAGGGGTGATTCCCAGGCTTCTACCTTTTGCCTCTAGATGAATTCAGTCCTCTTCATTGAAATATAAGGAAGAAAAGCAAGATATAAGAAGGCAGAGAAGATGGGTTCCTGTGAACATACAAGTACTTCCTTCAGTTCCATGCACATCTGTCTCCTGTTGGAATGAAACTGTTAAAAGACAGTGGCCTAGTCTCTTTTCACCTTTATTCCTAACAATTTAACATCTAACCCTCTAGCTGGCACATAGTGTTTATACATAGTATTAGTGGGGGTTGATGGATGGGAATGCACATTCCCAGGTGCCCAGCACTGCTTCTTAAGATTATCCAGTTCTGATACATCCCTCCGTGTGACAGTCTTGAAGTGAGCTAGACCTGCATGCCTGCATGGGGTTCCAGGTTCACTGTCTAGTTTTACAGCCCTGGGATATTTGATTTCCTGTTTTCCCAGCTGTAAAGTAAGGGTAACACCACTTACTTACTAACTTGTTGAGGAAATTTAAATAACACATGATAAAGTGCCTAGTAGCATGTTTGGCTTTTAAGTAGGTACTTAAGAAAGATTAGCTGTTATCATTAGCAGCCCAGAAGAAACAAAAAAGACTGGTTATGCATTAAAAGGCAAAATACAACATTTATTTTACAGAAATTGTTTTTTACTTTAAGTGGACTCCATGCTAAATGTGGGGCTTGAGTTCACGACCCTGAGATTCAGCATTGCACTCTCCATTGACTGAGTCAGCCAGACGCCCCTATTTTATAGAATTTTTGTTTGGCTTTTTGGAGAGGAATTTTTGTGTGACAAGTTTACATTGAATACTATTTTCACAGCTTTATTGGAGTATAATTTATGTTTTAGTGACTTTTTTTAGTAGGTATACAGAGTTGTACAGCTAGTACCACATTCCAGCTTTAGAACATTTCTATAACCCCAAAGGATCTCTTGTGTCATTTAAAAAAATTTTTTTAATGGTTTATTTTTGAGAGAGACAGCGTGAGCAGGGAAGAGTCAGAGAGAGAGGGAGACACAGAATCTGAAGACAGGGGGCGCCTGGGTGGCTTAGTCAGTTAAGCGTCCAACTTTCGCTTAGGTCATGATCTCGTGGTTCGTGGGTTCGAGCCCCGCGTCGGGCTCTGTGCTGACTGCTAGCTCAGAGCCTGGAGCCTGTTGCAGTCTGTGACTCCCTCTCTCTCTGACCCTCCCCTGCTCATGCTGTCTCTCTCTCTGTCTCCTAGAAATAAATAAAACATTAAAAAAAAAAAAAAAAAAAGCCGAAGACAGGCTCCAGGCTCTGAGCTGTCAGCACAGAGCCTGATGCGGGGCTCAAACCCACGAACCGTGAGATCATGACCTGAGCCGAAGTCGGACACTCAACCGACTGAGCCACCCAGGCGCCCCCTTTTGTGCCATTTTTAATTTGTCTGTTACATTGGATTTTTTTTTATTGTGTCAAAATATACATAACACAGAATTTACCATTATCCCCCCCCCATTTTTTCTCTTTATTTTCCTTTCTTCTTTTTTTCCAAAATTTAACATTTTAACCATTTTTAACTATATAATTCAGTCGCTTTAAGTGCATTCATAGTGTGAAACCATCACCCCTGTACATTTTAAGAACTTTTTCTTCATCCCAGAGACTCTGTTCCTATGAAATACTAGATCCTCATTGCCCTCTCGCCACCCCCAGTCATGGGTAGCCTCTAATCTACTTTCTGTCTTTCTGAATTTGCAGATTCTAGATACTTCATATAAGTAGAACCATAAAATAGCTGTCCTTCTGTGTTTGGCTTACTTCACTTTATATTCAAGATTCATCCATGTTTCGTTGGATTTTGAGGCACGCCCGGCTATGAACACATACAATTGGAGCTTGTAATAAGATCAGTAAAGTCAAGAATGGGCAAGGAAAATTTGGTCAGAGTTCTCAGATCATCTCTTGGGAAAGATTACTTAACTTAGACATTCAGATATCTGGTTCTGGCTTCTCCCAGCTTTCATATCCATTTATTTCTTTGGAGTATAACAAGGAAGAACTATTTGAGCAGTATTCAGCTGTTTGTATAACCGTTTGAGAAGCCAGGATAATGATGCTGTCTCAAACTCCATTCATTCAACTCTAGGTTATTGCGTTTTGTTGCTTTGTCTTCTGTTTTCAGTATTCATGAATATAATTTGTCTCAAAACTTAGAACACGATATTGTATTAATTTGCATCTGTATATCTTGCTGTGTGCTTTTCTGGAGTATTCTTTGCATCTAGGTGCATGATCAGTTGAGTAACAGACTTTTCCCACCTACAGTTCCCTTGAGATTCTTAATGGTGCTCTCAGCATCAGGTGTTGATCAAGTTACCTGGAACACTGTTACTGTGCAGTTAGAGCTTAACTTTTGCTATTCTGTAGTACTGAGCTTTCCAGTTCCCATCTAGGGATATTTTTCAGAGGTATGCCACTTCAGAACTCATACATATCATGGGGTGCCTTGGTGGCTCAACCAGTTAAGCACTTGATTTCATTTCAAATCATGTTCTCATGGTTCCTGGGATTGAGCCCCAAGTTGGGCTCTGCAGTGATAGCATGGAGCCTCCTTAGGATTCTTTCTCTCCCTCTCTCTCTGCCCCTCCCCTGCTTGCGTGCACACACATGCACTCACTAAATAAACATCTCTCCCTCTCAATAAATAAGCACTAAAAAGAAGAAATAACACAGTTCCTTAGGGGGACCTGTAGCTAAAGAATGTCTGTATGTTCTATAATATGTCTGTCTGAAGCTGTTAGAAGTTGGACGCCCACACTGCTGACACTGAGATAGAATGGTGCTGCCTCTTTGGAAAGCAGCCTTATGATTCTTAATGTTGAACAAAGAGCCAGCACAGCACCCATCAGTTCATTCCTATGTATTCACCCTAAAGAACTGAAAACATGTTCACACAAAAACTTGTACACAGAATTTCGTAACTGCATTGTTCATAATAGCAACAAGCAGGGTTAGGGGGGATCAAATGCCCACCAGTTGATAAACAGATAAACAGCTGTGCAAGTGGAATATCATTTGGCCATGAAAAGATACCAAGTACAAATACAGGCTCCAAACTGAATGAACCTTAAAAACATGATGCTCAGTGAAAAGACCATATGTTGTGTGACTTCATTTATATGAAAAGTCCAAAATAGTCAAATTTAGGAGCAAAAAGTAGTTGAGGGCAGAGATGGGGGCAGATGGACTGCTGAGGAGTATGGGTTTTCTAGGGGCAGGGGAGATGATAAAAATGTTCTAATATTGATTGTGGCCAGTGGGTACACAACTCTGAATATATTCAAAGCCATTGAAGTATGCACTTTAAAAAGGTGGATTATGTGATGTGTAAATTATGTCTCAATAAACCTGATCTTTTAAAAACAGGGAATTAGGGACGCCTGGGTGGCTCAGTTGGTTAAGTGTCCGACTTCGGTGAGGTCATGATCTCACCGTTTTTGGGTTCGAGCCCCCGCGTCGGGTTCTGTGCTGACAGCTCAGAGCTGGAGCCTGTCTTCAAATTCTGTGTCTCTGTCTCTCTCTGCCCCTCACCTGCTTGTGCTCTATTTCTCAAAAATAAATAAACATTTAAAAACAATTTTTTAAGGGAGAATTAAGAAACATTACCCCAAAACTCAGAGATCTGGCTTTTTTTTCATACTCAGGAAAGGATCAAATAGCTCTTATTTTATTCCTCACTACAAGAAGGAAGACGCCTCAAGCATATACATATTTTTCTTTTCAAGAGCACCAGTTAACATTCGTAGGCTTCTCTGTCCTGCTGCTTGAGTCTGTGAATCACTGGGCCTGATGTCATATCTTTGAGTATAGAGCTCATAACCCTAGAGCATATAAATTAAATTTTGTTGAGCATCTTCATGGGGTGCCTGCGTAGCTCAGTCAGTTAAGCATCCAACTCTTGACTTCAGCTCTGGTCATGATCTCATAGTTCATGAGTTCAAGCTCCACATCAGGCTCAGTGCTGGCAGTGCAGAGCCTGCTTGGGATTCTGTCTCCCTTTCTCTTTGTCCCTCCCTTGCTTGCTGTCTCTCTCTCTCTCTCTCTCTCTCAAATAAAAATAAAACTTAAAAAAAAGATACTGTTGAGCATCTTCTAAGTACCCTCTTTTACGGATAATATTGAGATTTAGGGAGGTGAAGTAACTTATTAAATAATTTGATCTTATAAGTGTAATTAGCAGTTTGAACCTGTGACTCAAAAAGTTTTCTTTCTGGGGGCGCCTGGGTGGCTTAGTCGGTTGAGCGTCCGACTTTCGCTTAGGTCATGATCTCGCGGTTCGTGGGTTCGAGCCCCGCGTCAGGCTCTGTGCTGCCAGCTCAGAGCCTGGAGCCTGTTTCAGAGTCTGTGACTCCCTCTCTCTCTGACCCTCCCTGCTCACGCTGTCTCTCTTTCTCTCTCTCCTAGAAATAAATAAAACATTAAAAAAAAAAATTAAAAAAAAAAAAGTTTTCTTTCTGGTGCCTCATTTCTATTTCCTACCAGGAAAACAGCCCTGGATTTTTAAAAAAAATTTTTTAAACATTTATTTATTTTTGAGAGAACATGAACAGGGGAGGGGCAGAGAGAGAGGGACACACAGAATGGGAAACAGGCTTCAGGCTCTGAGCTGTTAGCACAGAGCCCAACGTGGGGCTCAAGCCCAGGAACTGTGAGATCATGACCTGAACCAAAGTTGGACGCTCAACCGACTGAGCCACCCAGGCACCCCAAGCCCTGGATTTTAAAGTGTGGAAGAAGTTCTGTATTTAGATTTTGTTAGCTCAAAAAATCAAAGAGGAGGGAAAATGGTAATTTTCTTGCCTTTAATAATTTTGCTACATAAGTAGAGAAAGCATTACCTCCCATCAGCCTAAACACCTGAGTCTTTCATTAAAGCCAAGTATCTTAAGATACTGTATAGACTTGAGGGCAGATAACAGTGGGCCCCTCTGATTCTTGCTGCATCCAGACAGTTGAGGCTGCCCATTAAACACTCTGTTTAGTTCATCTTTCTCATATTTCTCTATAAGATAAGCCAATGAAAGATGTGCCTGGGTGACTTGAGGAACTTCCTGGTCCATAAAAGAGGTATTTTCCAGGAGAAGAATTCGGTATGAGAGTTAAAACCAGTACAGATGGTTTGAACATTGTAGGCACCAAAAAAAGTCAAAAAGAATGTTTATTTTCTGAAAGATGTAGCCTCTTTAATGGACCGTACAGGTGAGTATAGCAGTGGTATAGTCAGGACCTTAACAACTAGAAAGTACTTGAAGTTTACTTTCCACTGCTGAAGTTAAATGGAGAAATTTCCTTTAATATAGGTGTTCTGGGAAAATAGAGTGTAGATAGTTAGCTCAGTGATCTTTGAACTTCCATATAACTATTAGGGTTTGTTTGTTTGTCTTTTTTCTTTTTTTTTTTTTCCCAGTAAGCTCTGCACCCAACGTGGGGCTCAAACTCACAACCCTAGATCCAGGGTTGCATGCTGTACCAACTCAGCCAGCCAGGAGCTCCTGTGATTCTTCTGAATACCTTTACCACCCGTCCTCTTTCTTTGTGGACTGTTACAGGGCTTGTGTTCTGATCTCATTTGTATTTTCCTCCCACAGGATGGATAGGATGACAGAAGATGCTCTTCGCCTGAACCTGTTGAAGCGGAGCTTGGACCCAGCAGATGAGCGAGACGATGTCCTGGCTAAGCGACTCAAAATGGAAGGGCACGAGGCCATGGAGCGCCTGAAAATGCTGGCGCTGCTCAAACGGAAGGATCTGGCGAATCTTGAGGTGCCGCATGAGTTGCCCACCAAACAGGACGGCAGTGGCGTCAAGGGCTACGAAGAGAAGCTCAATGGGAACCTCAGGCCTCACGGAGACGCCAGGACTGCAGGGAGGCCAGGCAAAGAGAACATCAGTGACGAGCCCGTCGACATGAGTGCCAGGCGGAGGTATGGCTCAGCCCGGCTGCCTCCGGCAACAGGGGCTTCTCGTAAGCAACGGAGATGGAAAGAATGCCAATGAGAGGAGGTGTTTTCCATCCTAAACCTTGAAAGAAGACGTATGTGTGCCATCTGGCTTGACCACAAATTCCTCTCAGTTCCAGATGAAACTCGGTGCCTCATATATTTGCTTACTGTGCAGAAGAACCCTATGTAGCTCGTGCCCTTAAGATAAAGCGGTCATCTCTGGATGAAGGAGGCACCACAGAGCTGATAGGCCAGTTGGAAATGAGATAACACATGCTTCCCTCTAATCTTACAGCCATTTTAGGAGAGCATCAGACCGTCCTGAGAGTTGTAGAATGTTTGTTATAGAGTCCCAGCTTCTAATACATCCAGAAGCATGGGCGTGGCCTTTCTTTATGTGAACAAGGCAGTTGTCTCCATGTGGTCATTCTCTCCATCCTTGCTTTGTGTGTACCACCCTCCTCGGGCTTCACGTACATATAAATGTTCATACGTGGTACACACACTCCCTCCTGTGCGTGCACTCTCACATGCACACGGGGCTTTTCTTGAGTGTCAAGGTTGAGTACTTGAAACAGTGGAGCACATATTAAGAGGCACTGTCTGAGGGTGACAGCTTCCAGGACAGTGAATCACAGCGTAGACAACCTTAGCTTCAAGAACATTCAGTTTATTAATTGTTCAGATATAGCTAATAGATAGGGCATAGTCCACTTGCCCTCCAGCTGGCCTTGCTGAATTTGTCTTAGGACTGAGGGAGAAAGGAATGCTTACAGCCTTACCTGCATTTCTTTTCTCCAGCTTTTTTTTTTTTTTTTGTACAGTAGGCTTCATGAGCACTGCAGAGCCCAGCACAGGGCTTGAACTCACAACCCTGAGATCAAGACCGGAGCTGAGGGGCACCTCGTTGATTCAGTCCATTAAGCATCCAACTTCAGCTCAGGTCATGATCTCACGGTTTGTGTGTTCCAGCCCCACATCAGGCTCTGTGCTGACAGCTCAGAGCCTGCTTGGGATTCTTCCTCTGCTCTCTCTCTGCCCCGCCCTGACTTGTGATTTCTCTCTCTCTTTCTCTCAAAAATAAACATTAAGACCTGAGCAAGATCAAGAGTCAGACACTTAACTAACTGAACCTCCCAGGTGCCCCCACTTTCTCTAGCTTTTAATGTATAGTTACTAGTACTATCCCAGGATTTTTTTTTTTTAAGCCACACCCAGTGAGGGGACATTATTCTTGGTAAGAGCATTTAAAACCCTTAGGAAACTTGAGATAAATTCCCTGTTGGTCATAAAAGAGGAGAAAAATCCTTAGATAGCTTGGAAGCTATATGTAGTGTGAGCTGAAGATTATGAAGATAGATTAATCCTTAGATCCTTTGGGGGAAAAAGAAAGCAGATGAAGGAGATTGTGCCCCTAAGCAAACCACTTGCCCCGAAAGTGCCCTCCCGCTTTGAGCAAATATTGGTCCTACCTGAGTGGGGGGAGAGGAGGAGAGGTGTTGGATGGATTCCTCACATCCCAAATTGGCCCTGAAAATGCATTTTTCATGGAAGCACTGTCACACATTGTGGTGTGGTCTCCCTAGTGCTATTATTGGTACGGTACTAAATAAATAAAGTCTGTGCTGAAAAGTCAGACTACCTGGAAAACTCTACCATTGCATTTGATTTTATTTTAGAGGAATGAGCTTTTGAAACTTGATCCTCTAGAAACTGGGAGCTGTTTCTAATGGTCTCCAGGAAAAGAGGGTTGATGTAAACAATCTAGATCCCCATTCTACATGGAAAACTAGGCCTTACTGGCCCCTGACACTCTTCTTCTCTTTCCCCAGATACACTGACAGTTATTCCTGCTTAGCCCCGCACTTTTTATAAGAGTGAACAGCATTGATTGTTCAGCAAGGAGAGCAACAGTGTCTTTGATATGGACAAAAGGAGAGAATTTAAAAGCAGAAAGAGGGGCGCCTGGGTGGCTCAGTCGGCTAAGTGTCCGACTTCAGCTCAGGTCATGATATCACAGTTTGTGGGTTTGAGCCCCACGTCAGGCTCTGTGCTGACAGCTTAGCCTGGAGCCTGTCTTCCAATTCTGTATCTCCCTCACTTTCTGACCCTCCCCTGCTCACACTGTCTCTGTTTTCTCTCTCAAAAATAAATAAAACATTAAAACTTTTTTTTAAATAAAAGAAAGAATGAAGGGCCTCTGGTATCAATGATAGCCATATCGTACTTGCCTGAAACTTTTTTTTTTGCCATCGGTTGGGCAGGTTACAAACTATAGGACATCAGGTGTGTATGAAACCAGTGTTTGCTTATGTTTTGGAGTGCTAGGGAAATGCAGCCGTTTTCTTTCTATTTAGTTGTCTTTACTACCAGGAGAAGGATCAGGCAGTACGTGTCTTTTGTAAACCTGCCCGTCCGAGTCGTAACTGATGTCAGCAACAGGTCAGGCTTTTAGTAATCTCTCTCCAACTGCTAGGGGTTCATACTTAAGAACACCAAATGATGTAAGTCATATGTATGTTCGGGAAAGTGGCAAAATAATTTCTCTCCTTAGAAAGTTTAATAAATGAGACCAGAATCCCAGGTCAGAAGTAAAAAAACAAAACAAAACAAAGCAAAACCAAAAACCTTGAAGAATGGAACAAAACTGGGGCTTCTCCTTGCCTGTCCTGTACCTAATGTGGGTCTGCTTACATCCAAAAATAAAATCTCAGGGTTGTTCTCAGGTACAACTTCCGACATGCCGCTCATCTCCGCAGCCTCCGTCCAGGAACGGATCTGCCCTCCTTGTCACTGAGCCATCCCGAAGCAGCAAGCGACACTCACTTGAGTGAGGACAGTTTCCTTAGCTTAGAGATAGATAACTAATCTTGATGCATGGCTCCAGCCCCGACCAGAAGAAGGGAAGGAGATCTGGATTGTTGGTGTCAGGGATGGAGGGACAAGGATGAAGGAATGTAGAAAGGAAAACTAAAACAACCAGAAAATGAATTCAGGTAGTCCCGACCATTATACCAGCAATGTGGGGTTAGGGAAAGAAAGGCCCTTCTCCCTCTAGTGGCTTCTTTTTCCCTAACCCCACACGCTCAGCCGCCTGTGACCAGTGCCTGCACAGCAGTCCGGACAAACCTAATTGTTTCCAAGACAGTCATGCGTATCATTCTGTCCCTGTATTTTATGTTCTTAGCTAAATTTGGTTTATTTTTTTAAGACAGAGTGTGTGAGCAGGATAGAAGGGCAGAGAGAAGGAGAGAGGGGAGAGGGGCAGAGAGAATCCCAAACAGGCTCCATGTTCAGTTTGGAGCAGAGACAGAGAGGCTTGGTTGGTCCCAAGCTGGGATCGTGACCCGGGATCGTGACCCGGTCAGAAATCAAGAGTCAGACACTCAACCAGCTGAGCCTTCCAGGTGCCTGGAAGTTGAGAAATGGAATGCCTAACCCAGATAGGCAGGGTGTTTTTTTCCAAAAACCTGGGCATCCATGTCCCAACAGCAACTGAGACAAGAGACCCAGAGAAGTGGTAGAGAGGCTCTCAGGACTTAAGGATTTGAGTTTCATGTTTAAGAACTAAGAACACATTGTTCTAGGTCTATGTATTCCTGACTATACTGAAGAACTAAAGGCAGTAGGGTCTGGGAAGATATCTTTGAGTTAAGAAATCAGAGAGTTAAAAAAAAAAAAAATCAGAGAGTTAGCGGGCGCTTGGGTGGCTCAGTCAGTTAATTGCCTGATTTTGGCTCAGGTCATGATCTCCTGGTTCATGAGTTTAAGACACACGTCGGGCTCTGTGCTGACAACGTGGAGCCTGGAACTTGCTTCAGATTCTGTGTCTCCCTCTGTCTCTGCCCCTCCCCAGCTTGCGCTCTGTCTCTGAAAACAACAAATATTTTTAAAGTTTTTTAAATTTTTTAATGTTTTATTTATTTCTGAGAGAGAGAGAGAGAGACAGCGTGAGCAGGGGAGGGTCAGAGAGAGAGAGGAGACACAGAATTCAAAGCAGGCTCCAGGTTCTGAGCTAGCTGTCAGCACAGAGCCCGACGCGGGGCTCAAACCCACAAACTGTGAGATCATGACCTGAGCTGAAGTTGAACGCTTAACCGACTGAGCCACCCAGGCACCCCCAAAAAATATTTTTTTCAAGAAATCAGAGTTAGAAGATGTGGTCAGTGATTTGGGAATCTGAGGCAATTAGAATTTCCAGAATTCTTGTCATCCAGCTCTTAAACAGGGAGTGCCATTTTTACTGTCTATGAGAAACAAGTATGATGTTCTTAACCAGCCCCAAAAGACCAAAACCACAGTTGTCTAATGAGTGAGATTTGAAATATGAGGAGCCAGTGAGGAAGATTTAGATTTCAAAGTCATTTCTGGAGAGTTTATTTCTGAGGGAAGATACTAAGTACAAATCTGGTAAGTAGATGCAAGTTCCATAGGTGTGGTTTAGGGATTTCGGTCCCCCAGAGGGCTATAGACTTGGCACTGTCACCCCCTCAGGCAGCTGGCAACCATGCTTTCTTGGGCCTCAGCTCTGTACTGCCGCCAGGGGTGCCCTATAACCTCATCTTGGGGGAGCCCGCAGGGAGCTGGGGCCGCGCCGTGGAGGCTGCGGTGCGTGCCTCCTTCACAGCGTGCATTCCCTACCGAAGTTCTGCCTCTGCCAGGCTGCTTGCTCCTTCTTGAGCCTCTGCATAACCAGGGAGACAACCCAAAGGGAAGTGAGATACAGGGGAAGCGTTTAGAATTTTGATTCAAACTGATGTGATAAGAACACTCCTCCCTGGGGCGCTTGGGTGGCTTATCGGTTAAGCGTCTGACTTTCACTTAGGTCACGATCTCGCGGTTCGTGGGTTCGAGCCCCCGCGTCGGGCTCTGTGCTGACTGCCAGCTCAGAGCCTGGAGCCTGTTTCAAATTCTGTGTCTCCCTCTCTCTCTGACCCTCCCCTGCTCGCGCTGTCTCTCTCTCTCCTAGAAATAAATAAAACATTAAAAAAAAAAAAAAAAGAACACTCCTCCCTCCCATTTCTGAAGCCAGTCACCGTGTGTCTGGCCCCTGCACAAGGAACTTGGATGGCGAGCACTTTTGCTGAGGATTTGTCACCACTTACATCTTGGTGTCTTCATCCTATGATTTGAATCCCCTGGGTGGATTGAGACAGACCTAAGTTCCTTTGGATTTCTTTGTTCAGTGTGGAAGAGAAGTTTTCTTAACTTTTTCTATGAACCTTCAATATTGAAATACTTTCATTTTTTTCTTTTCTTGTCTAGTGAGCCGGACCGTGGAAGGCTGACTCCCTCCCCAGACATCATTGTTTTATCTGATAATGAGGCTTCCAGTCCCCGCTCCAGCTCCCGAATGGAAGAAAGACTCAAAGCAGCCAACCTGGAGATGTTTAAGGTAAAAAATAGAAGAAAGATAAAATGATTTCTTTCTTCGTTTTTGCTCCTCTTTTCTTCAGTTCCCTAAGAGTCTCAGTTTTGTTTTTTATAATTTACTTTTTTTTAATTTACCATCTTAATAATTTAAGTTTATGTATTTTTTTTTAATTTTATTTATTTCTGAGGTAGCGTGAAAAGGGGAGGGTCAGAGAGAGAGGGAAACACAGAATCCAAAAGAGGCTTCAGGCTCTGAGCTGTCAGCACAGAGCCCCATGTGGGGCACGAACCCACGAACCGTGTGGTCCTGACCTAAACCGAAGTCAGACACTTAACCGACTGAGCCACCCAGGCGCCCCTGTATTTATTTTTGAGAGGAAGTGTGAGCGAGCAGGGGAGTTGCAGAGAGAGGAAAGAGAAGGAGAAATCACGAGTCAGACACTTAACCAACTAAGCCATCCAGGTGCCCCTATAGTTTACTTTTTGAATCTAAGTAACTACCCACAGGGATGCCCTGGGTGGCTCAGTCGGTTAAGTGTCCAGCTTTGGCTCAGGTCATGATCCCTGTAGTCTGTGAGTTTGAGCCCCACATCGGTCAGGCTCTGAGCTGTCAGCAGTTTGAGCCCACTTCAAATTCTATGTGTCTCTCTCTCTGTACCCCTCCCCTGCTCATGCTTTATCTGTCTCTGTCTCTCTCTCTCAAAAATAAACGTTTAAAAACAATTTTTTTTAATAAATACCCAGTGATGAACTTTTTATAAATGATTTTCAACTTCAAGGGCATTTTATTTATTTACTTACTTTTTACTGTTTTGGTTTTGTTTTTGAAAGAGAGCGTGTGCACAGAGGAGGGACAAAGTGGGGGGAGAGTCTTATGCAGGTTGCACAGTCAGTGCGGAGCCTGATGTGGGGTTTCATCTCAGAACCCTGGGATCACAATCTGAGCCAAAATCAAGAGTTGGATACTCAACCTACTGAGCCACTTATGTGCCCTTAATTTTTTTTTTAAGATTATATTTTTGGGGTCCATGCGTGGCTCAGTTAAGCATCCAGCTTCAGCTCAGGTCATGATCTCGCAGTTTATGGGTTCGAGCCCCTGTATCAGGCTCTGTTCTGGTGGTGCAGAGCCTGTTTGGGATTCTCTCTCTCTCTCTCTCTGCCCCTTCCCCATTCATGCTTTCTCTCTCCCAAAAATAAATACATAAACTTAAAAAATATATATTATTTTTAAGTAATTTCTATACCCAACATGGGGCTCAAACCCACACCCTAAGATTTAAGAGTCTCATGCTCCACTGACTGAGCCAGCCAGGTGCTCTGAGGGCATGCCCTTTTATTTACTTATTTATTTTAATTTCTTTTTTATGTTTTATTTATTTTTGAGAGCAAGAGAGACCGAGCGCCAGTGGGGTAGAGAGAGACAGACACACAGAATCTGAAGCAGGCTCCAGGCTCTGAGCTGTCAGCACAGAGCCTGATGCAGGGCTCGAACCCACAAACTGTGAGATCATGACCTGATCGGAAGTTGGATGCCCAACCGACTGAGCCCCCCAGGCACCCCTAGAAACAGTGTTTTAAAGAAGAGCAGTGTCTCCCTTTGCCCATTCTTATTTTGTCAGGAATCTGGTTGATTAGCATTTATATTCTGAAAGCATCTTCTGGGCACCTGCTGAGTTCGCAGCACTGAGCTGGACCCCAGGGACACGAAGACAGCAGTCCCTCTTACTGCTTCTGCTTCGTGCAAGATACAGAGTTGAGACCTGGAAGAAGAGAGCGTCTCGCAGGTGGGGGACTCTGTCCGGGCGCCTGTCCCCGTAGCTGAGGGCCTCGTGTTTCCTTAGGGGAAAGGCATTGAGGAACGGCAGCAGCTCATCAAGCAGCTGAGGGACGAGCTGAGGTTGGAAGAGGCCCGGCTGGTGCTGCTAAAGAAGCTGAGGCAGAGCCAGCTGCAGAAGGAGAACGTGGTCCAGAAGGTACTCGCTGCGCCCTGGAGTCAGCGGCTAGTGGCCTATTCGTGTCCAGTTCCATGCTTTTTAGTTTCTAAGAATAGTGGTTGGTTGGTTGGTTGGTGGTTTAATTGTGGGTCCCAGTCAAGAAAGCCTTGACTCCATTTTTCTCGGTTTTCCTTCTGGTCAACAGAAGCTTCACACTGACCAGAAATTTTAAAAGTGCAGGTGTATACCAGATTTCTGTCTCTGTGTCTTCATTCTCTCTTCTCTCCCCCAGACCCCTGTTGTACAGAACGCAGCATCCATTGTCCAGCCGTCTCCTGCCCATGGAGGACAGCAGGGCCTGTCCAAGCTTCCCTCCCGGCCCGGGGCCCAGGGCGTGGAACCACAGAGTCTGAGAACATTACAGGTATGTAACCTGCCTTGGGGTCTCTGTGTCAGAGGGCCCTGTCTATCCCAGCTTGGGTTTGGGACTTTGTGATGATTGTAGAAGAACCTGGCCTTGGTAGAGGTGCTGGTGCTGCGCACAGTCCCTTGGTCCCTCCTGGCTGACTTGGCTGCGTGGTGCTGGGTGGCACAGTAGGGTAAACAATCCTCCTCTTCCCGTCATGGTTGTTCTTCTCTGGAGACTTCTAGCTCAGCCCTTTGCCTTCTAGGGTTAGATAGCTTATACGAAGAAAAACCAGGGAATTCCTGCCACTAATCAGGGTTCACAGTGTTGGTACATTTATTCCATAGATCATTAGACAAAATTACCGAACCTGACCGTGTTTCTGTTTTTCCACTCAGCTGTGTGTTACGGGCAGTGTTCTCTCTCTAGCATGTGGGTGGGGCATTTTACCACCTATAGCTACATCTCCTCTTCTTCCCTCAGGGTCACAGTGTCATCCGCTCAGCGACCAGTACCACCCTCCCACATATGTTGATGTCCCAACGTGTTATTGCACCAAACCCAGCCCAGCTCCAGGGTCAGCGGGGCCCACCTAAGCCTGGCCTTGTTCGCACCACAACACCCAACATGAATCCTGCCATCAATTACCAGCCGGTGAGAAAGTCCTAATATGGAAACAGAGAAGTCTTGTCTTTGCTTTCCCTGTTGAAAGGACCATAGGATGTATGGTTTGGAACATAGAGAGGCTCTAGGACAGCCAGGCTGATCGTGGTAGAGCTTGTAGGGATGGTCGTCCCCAAGGTGGAAGCAGCAGGGACCCCCTGGGAGTAGGAGTGGAGAAGGGGGGCCGTACGGCAGAGCAGCAGCAGGCTCACCCCGCCTGGCGGAAAGTGGGGGTCTGGGGAAGGAGAGGCCGAGGCGCGTGGGCCAGACAGCATCCCCGGCCGGGTCCTGGCCTTCCTCTGGGCAGGTGTCTCCTGGATGCTCCTGGAGTTCTTCGTTGAGCTTGGACACCTCCTCCCTTTTTCTGAGTTTTGGGAAAGCTGAGTTGTCCACACGCAGCTCAGGTAGTGTTTTCTGCCGGAAGTAATCAGTCCTTCCCCCACTCCGCGCTGCTGACGCTGTGACCCCTCTGTTCCAGCAGTCAAGTTCTTCTGTTCCCTGCCAGCGCACGACGTCCTCTGCCATCTACATGAACCTCGCCTCCCACATGCAGCCGGGGACCGTGAGCAGGGTGTCCTCACCCCTGCCCAGCCCCGGTGCCATGACCGATGCCGCCAACTCCCAGGCTGCCGCCAAACTGGCTCTTCGCAAACAGCTGGAAAAGACCCTCTTGGAGATTCCGCCCCCGAAACCTCCCGCTCCCCTGCTTCACTTCCTGCCCAGTGCGGCCAACAGCGAGTTCATCTACATGGTGGGCTTGGAAGAAGTCGTACAGAGTGTCATCGACAGCCAAGGTGAGGCTCCTTTTTCTGGTCAGTCTTTTATCTGCGCTGGAGGTTGCCAAGCCTGATTGACCCGGGCCGCGTACCAAGTAACCTCTCCTTCCTGTCCTCACACCGCCTCCCGTTCGCTTTTCAGAGGCTGTTTGGGAACGGCATGTCAGAAATGCTTTTATGGGGGCACCTGGGTGGCTCAGTCAGTTAAGTGTCCGACTTTGGCTCAGGTCATGATCTCGCGGTTCATGGGTTCAAGCCCCATGTCGGGCTCTATGCTGACAGCTCAGAGCCTGGAGCCTGTTTCAGATTCTGTGTCTCTCTCTCTCTCTGACCTTTCCCTGCTCATGCTCGCTCGCTCTCTCTCTCTCAGAAATAAATAAAACATTTAAAAAAATTAGAAATGCTTTTATATGAGGGGGCGGGGCAAAAAAAAAAAAAGAAATGCTTTTATGTGTTTGTACAGCTTAGGCTTAATATTTGTATTGTGTTTTGTAGATCTTGTATATTTTTAACAGGATGTTGGTTGGTTCTTTTCAGTGGTGCCCAGCACGATGTATACACAGTTTGGTGGCTAGAACACTTACATGTGATGTCGGTGCTTGTGTGGCATTGCGCTACATTATGATGTTATGTTCAGTCTCTGCCATTTGAGGACTTACAGGTGGGAAAGTAGGTGTACTGGCTGCTCTGTACTGAGCAGGTGACCATGACCATGTAGAAGCTGTGAACCAGCGCTGAACCAGTGAAGTGTTAACATTAACGGAAGTTAGTAAATTTCTAGGCATGTCAGGGGAACACCTGACAGTAGAGGAGAGTGCCCGAAGGGCTCGGCATTGACTCTGAACAGATCTCATTCGGACACGAATAACTAAGCATGTAAATGTGACAGGGCTGAGCGTGGGCTGAGGTAGAAGGGTGCTAAGGAGCACGTGTGGCGGATGCAGGTGAGTCTGCTGTCCTGTGATTAGCACACTTCCCTCTTGCTGTACTTGTCCACAAAGCTTGTTCTTACGTAGGCTTTGCTGCTGGGGGCTCTGCTTCTCCGCCTCCTCCTCCATAAGCGGGGACGGGATTGCCTGGATTCCCTCAAGTGATGCTGTTACAGTCAAATGAAGTAAAAGTTACTTTATAAATTGCAGAGCACTCTTCTTTTAGAGTCTCTTCTTAATTCAGCAGAATCACCTCCTGAAAAATTCATTTGATAAAGAGAAGTAGGGGGTGAGGAAGTGTGAGGGCCTGACTGTTCTCTCTGTTGGCGTCTAGGCAAAAGCTGCGCCTCACTCCTGCGGGTCGAACCCTTTGTTTGTGCCCAGTGCCGCACAGATTTCACCCCCCACTGGAAGCAGGAGAAGAGCGGTAAGATTCTGTGTGAGCAGTGTATGACCTCCAACCAGAAGAAGGCTCTGAAGGCTGAGCACACCAACCGGCTGAAAAATGCTTTTGTTAAAGCCCTCCAGCAGGAACAGGTAAGAATTCTGGTCTCTCCCCAGCCACCTAGTCAGGTTGGGTTTTCCCAAAAGATAGTTCCTTCCGGTTTTTAGAGAATTTGTCTGTGTGATCCCCACAGTCCTGATGCCCGGGAGGCCCGGGTTCCCTGTCCCTCCCCATGCCGATCTGTCTGCCCGTTTCCATGTGACTGTCTCTGGTTGGGCAAGAGCATAAATGACAGTGCGGTCCCGGCTGGAGACAGACAGGCGGAGATGTGGCTTTCCCTGACAGCACCAAAGAAATCACTCCTCAACTTCGTGTCCTCCTCAAACAAATGGATTTTGGTGGGAGAGGTGATATTTGTACTGGAAATCTCTTGGAGAGACGGGATTCTCTGTAGTCCGTATTTGACAAGGGAGTGACCAGGAAGAGCATGTACTGTCACGTGGCCCTGCGGAGAGGCACGGCGTGGAGGGCGCTGGCGTGCCCTGTGGTGCTCACACAGCGAGAGGGTCTGGGCGAGGGGAGGGTGTGTTGGGAGGCTTGGACCCTTCTCCTCAATCCTCTTTCCATCCCACCACCCATCAGACCCCTTTGGGTAGCATCCAGGGACCTTCTGGAAAACAGGTAGACAGGAGTCAGAAATAAAACCTCCATAAAGTCGTCAGCCGTCAGCACATCCATCAGCTGTTGCCACCACCCAGGCCTCTCCTGCCAGCTTCTGAGCACCAGGCTTTTCCTGGACAGACGGACCCCTTAATCTGCAAAGCAGTGCCGGCCACTTGTGCCCAGAGACCCGACCTGCCTTCTCCAGTCCCTCCTGTAGCCGGCAGCGTTAGCAGTAGGAGGGGCCCTAGGTGTCCTGGGTAGGCGGCCGGGTACTGTCCTGCCAAGTTGACCTGCTGACTCCCGATAGGAAATCGAGCAGCGACTACAGCAGCAGGCAGCCCTCTCCCCCACTGCGGCTCCGGCCGTGTCCAGCGTCAGTAAACAAGAGACCATCATGAGACATCATACGCTTCGGCAGGTGAGGTCATCTTCAGGGGGTGGTTTGTCACCCGTGCATCCCAGTGTGTCCACCTTGGTGGGAAGTCCTGCTCTTCTGTGCTCCCGGACCCTTACCCCCCCGCCCCCGCTTCCCCCATCCATCGTGGCCACCTAGTGACCCACCATCTGCTCACCGTCACAGGCTCCACAGCCCCAGAGCGGCCTCCAGCGCGGCATACCCACGTCTGCCCGTTCCATGCTCTCCAACTTCGCACAGGCGCCCCAGTTGTCTGTGCCTGGTGGCCTCCTTGGGATGCCAGGTAAGACGGGGTGATGGGAGGGGCCTTGAGGCTGGCAGGCGGCTCTTCATGTCCACTCTTTCTTTAGCCCTTTCTCCCTTCGTTCTTTTGTTACTTGGCACACGTTTGCTAAATTCACAGTCCGTGCAGAGCACAGCGCGCTAGGGTTCTGGTGGTGAGAACAGCCCGGTCCCTGCCCTTGTCCGTTCACTGGTGCGCCTGTCTGTGGGCGTGTGGCTACTGACCTCTCGACGACAAGAGCAGGGTCAGCTGTCCCCACCCTGTTTGAATGGTCGAGGGGCGCTGCTTCACAGAAAACCAAAGCAGGTTCCGTGAGTGCGTCTCTTTGTCTTCGTTATTCTCCTGCTTCTCTGACTCTCCCATCCCATCAAGACCATGTTGATTCTGTTCTTGGTAGGACTGAAGTTTCTAGAGGACCCCTTGCCCTAAAGCTGGGGTGCTCACATAGAGCTTACCTAAGTCTGGACAGATGCAGACAACCTCTGGCGCTCCTGCCCCACCTCCAAATGTGCACCCGTCCCCGGTCTCCCCGGGTCCTCCCAGATCGACCTGGGGCCGTCACGGGGCATGAAGTCAGGGAGGCGACACGTCCTCTTCTAATGGCTGCGCACCCTCCCCCCCCTTTGTCTCCGCGTCCAGGTGTCAACATTGCGTACTTGAACACCGGCATCGGAGGACACAAAGCTCCCAGTTTGGCAGACAGACAGCGGGAGTACCTTTTAGACATGATCCCGCCCCGGTCTATAGCGCAGTCCATCAGCGGGCAGAAATAACGCCTGTCCGTCTGCTGCCCCAGCCTCGAACCCTTCACCCCTCCTCTCCCATTGCCCCCAACTTCCGTCGCATGCAGTGCCTGTACTGGTGCCTACCATACACGGAAAACAAAACAGACAACAGAAGACAAACCTAGAAATCAACAGGAAAACACGCGCCCTGCCCCGCCACCCTCTCTCACTGCTGCGACTCTGCCGCTCTTGTCTTCCCTCCGGTTTTCTTTCACAGTGAGGTGCTCTTCGCCTCAGATGAGGTCAGAGCGAGGTCCTGGGGAGAAATCTAAGCCCTCTGACGTGTGTTTCTAAAGTTTTTATGCTCTAATTATTACCATTTTTAATGATGTTGTGTGTCCTCCCTTTGTTCAGTGGACGGTTAAACCTTTTTATTTTCTCAATATTTTTTTTCTTTTGCCTTTTTCTTTTTTTTTTTTTTTTTTTTTTTTTTTTTTTTTTACACTTTTTTCATTCAGATAAATGACAGGAGCATTATTGATTGCAGGGGGTGCCCAGGCAGACATGACTGGGAGCATTGGGGGCAGAAGTTTTTTATGCACTTAANATGTTGTGTGTCCTCCCTTTGTTCAGTGGACGGTTAAACCTTTTTATTTTCTCATTTTTTTTTTTCTTTTGCTTTTTTTTTTTTTTTTTTTTTTTTTTTTTTTTTTTTGGTAAACACAGATGACATTCAGATAAATGACAGGAGCATTATTGATTGCAGGGGGTGCCCAGGCAGACATGACTGGGAGCATTGGGGGCAGAAGTTTTTTATGCACTTAACCTGGGGTGGGAGGAGGTGGTGGCATCACACAGGGAGGGCATCAGCCCTGGGTGTCTCTGGGCTGGGCAGTCGGGGAAGTGGTGTTTTGTACTGAAGTTGGGCTCTTAAGAATGAGGGGAACGGGCCTGGAGGGAGAAGCTTTAAGGTGTAACCACCATGGAATTGACCCATAGAGAAAGCGGAGAGGGACATGGTGACATGTGTAGTGTTGAGCCAAGGATGGGGCTTAGTCTTGGCCTCCCGGATTCTCTCCTGGACCCAGTGGAGATAGACGTCTGCTCCAGGTCAACTCACCCAGAATTATTTCATCTTACTTTCTTTGTAACGCCCCCACCCCCCGGCTTTTTAATCCTGATCTGCTCCTGGTAAACACAGCCCCCGTCTGCAGTTCCGAGGTGCGGCTGTTGCAGCCTGAGCGGGCTGGGCACGCCGGGTGAGACGGAGCAGGGAAGAGGGAAGGGCTTTCTCTCCCAGCACGTGAGACCCCGTCCGTCTGTCCCCCCACCCTCCCCGCCAGGAGGAGAGGGACAGGGGTGCCTGGCCAGCTTGGAGTCCTGCCCTGCTCTGCTGTACTCAGTACGGAACTCACTGCTCAGAGCCAAACAGCTCCGGTCAAAACCAGCTCTGGGTCTCGGCTCCAAAAATAGTTGTGGTGCCCCCTCCCCAACCCGCCCCCAGAAATCTATTAATTTTCCTTTTTTTGTTGTTTCCAGCTTTTTCTTAAGTGCTACTAATGTCAAGAATGAACCGAATTGTGCAATGTTGCTGTTCTGGGGATAGGAGAGGTTGGCACCCCATCTGCCCACACCGTGGGGGAAGCGGGAGGGGGACCAGGCTGTCTCTGAGGCACAGGAAGCCCAGTAAAAGCAGGGGTTTCTGCTCTCCTGTAACACTCACCTGCCTCTCCAGCTCTAGAAGCTGCCAGAGCTCAGGGAAGGGATACACTGAGCAGAGAGGTATGAAGAGTTGTTTAGAATTTTGCCCTTAAAAGCCACCTGGAAAAACTCCGTTTTTATTTTGAAAAATTAAATAATTTTTTTAAAGTAAGGCACTTTTAAAATTAACACACACAAACTGCACATCTTGCCCATAAAGTTTGTGGGTCGGTGGAGAGAAGGAGCTGGGATCAGGCTCCGTCCCCCCACCCCCGCCCCCAGAGCCCCTGTGGGTTACTCCACGGTGGGGCCTTCCTGAGTTTCTCCTTTCCTCCCTTCCCGCAGATTCATTGAGCACTTAATAAAGGGGCAGAGATGCAGCCAGGCCGGGCTCCCCCAGCGGCGCGTGGCCTGCAGCTAGATGCTAGTAACAGATGGCGGTGGGGCTGTTCGGAGTATTTTTCTGGGGCCTGTGGTGCCCCTGACTGTAAGTGGGGGGAGAGGGGGGGTTATGAAACTGGGTCTGGGGTTATTTTAAAATTATATATATATATATATATATATTCTCACATCTTTGCTTTGCCCTCTGTGCTTTGAAAGCACTGGATAAATTGTTTGGTGTTGCTTTTCTCTCTTCCATGAAATTGGAAGTGTTTTTTTGGTTTGGTTTGGTTTTTTGTTTTGTTTTGTTTGCTTTGGTTTTTGCTTTTTTTTTTTTTTTTTTTTTTTTAATTTTCCCTACAAGTCACCTTGCCTTGTGGCATGTCTGTCCGGCCTCTTCTGCCCCACCCGCCATGATGAAGTGCCATTTCTGTCGTGTCTCCCCTTCCCCAGCTTGGAGGTGCCAGGTGCCCAAGTTTGTCAGTTGAGATTAAAAGTAAGGAACAGAGAATGTGCAATACCGTCTGGTTGGGGGCCGTCCTTGCCCTGATCTGAGTCTCCTCCCTGGGAGCCAGGCTACCTTTGATGGGGTTTGGAAGTAGGAAGTGTAGACAAGGGAAGTGGGGAGCACTGGGGAAGGAATGCCCAGCCGAGTGCCCGCCACGGTGCGGAGGTGGTGGGGGTATGGTGGGGGGCGCGGGAGCCTTCCCCGTGTTTATGCCCTCAGGCTCAGTCACATGGAGGCTGCTCGGTGACTCGTTCAGCTCCGTGACCCTTTGCTCAGTCACTGATATTTGATTTCTTACACCTCCCCATTTTCACACCCTTCCCTGGGATTAGTGATGGGGGTGCGTTTTCCTCAATCATGGGATTAGTGATGGGGGTGCGTTTTCCTCAATCATGGTGAAATATTAGCCTCCCACCTCCCCTCTTGCTCTCCACCCCCGTCCTGTCTTCCTTATTTTTCTGTTTTTTCCATCACTGATCACCATGTGTCCCTCCAAGTCTCTTGTCGCTGTCCATCCCCAGGCTGAGCCCACACACACTGAACCTCATGCCTAAAGATAGGACAGGTGACGCCCTGTTCAGAGCTGCCCTCCACGCCAGTGCTCCGAGGCTCGGTGGGGACGACAGAGCAGGGGTCCCGCTGGCCTGCCCAGCTCCTCCGCATCCAGACGCTCTGGACGTAGCCGTTTGTGGACGGTGGCTTCCCCTAGACGCCTGAGCGGGTCGACCAGCGGGAAGGCGGGGTAAGGCTGAGGGACAGGGGCCCTCCTCGTTTGTAGATTTCTTTTTTTTTATTTGCTATTTTTGTCATTTGACCACAGCATCTGGATTTTCTCCATCCCTGGAATAAGTATTTTTTCCACATTTTTGGATGTATGTGTGGTAGACCTTTTTTTTTTTAAGACACAAAGATAAATGTTTTCCTGCTTTGGTTACCTTTCCTTCCCCTTTAAAAGGAGTTAGCTGTAGAACTGCTTTGTAAAGACGCTTCTTGGTATTTTACTTTTGTTCCTCTCCCCAACCAGTCCCTCTCCCCACCCCCGACCCCTGCAGAAGGCATAACCCTTCTCTCCACACCCCCACCCACCCAGCCCTAGGCTCCCCTGCCCTCCAACGAGACTTTCATTAGCTTACGATACTTGCTGCCGAGATGTTATAACAAGGACTCATCCGTGTATATAAGCTATTTCTTGATCCATTTAAAAGGAATTGTACATTGTGTAGAAAAAAAAACCTGAAAAAGAGAAAAAAAAGCCCTCTCGCCATGGATATTGTGAAACTGTGTTATGTCATTTTGTAATGTGCCCGTTTGTGTATGATCCGTGCAAAAGGGTTTCTGGGGAAGGGGAGGGGGTAGGGAGGCAGGGCTGTGGAGGGCGGGGAGGGGAGTGGGCCGGGCCCAGCACGCTGAGACTGGCAGCTGCTCCCACCCCATCCCTCCTTAGAGACGCCACCTCCCCCACCACCCACCCCTGATTTGTGCCTTGCCTCCCCGCCCTGGAGCCGTCCTCCGGGTCACCAGCACTGCCTTGGCAGAGCCCACTCCCGACCCTGAGCTGCCCACCCTCCCCGGCCCCCGGCATTAGGTGGGTGCTGTGGGGACGTGCTGGGGGCCGGGAGGGAGCCGAGGAAATGGGGCAGCTCCCGGGGGCATTGAGTATTATTATGAATTGTAATTGTATTTGCACTGTTTTTTTTCCTCTGATTGCATCAGCATATATACAATATACCTATATAACAAAATTCAGTGTCAAGCTTTCTTATGCAAGGGATTTCCCCCACCCCACCCCACCCCCCAAAAAAAGAACATAGTTTCACGGGTCTGTGAGCATAGATTATCAAAGGATGATAGAAAGGGTTTCGGCAAGTCATCCTAAGAAAGCCTCATCTACCACTCAGTCTGCACATGGTTTTAGGCTTTGTAAATTGGGGTGAGGCTGGGCCACTGTGAAAGCTGGGGTTCCTGGTCTGGGCTGTAAAGAGCGGAGAGCCACAGCACATAGGGTGGAGTGGCAGCGACCTGGGGTCCTGCCCCAGGCTTTCCCACTAACTTGCTATGTGACCTTCGGTAGGGTTCATTTTCTGGGTCTCCGTTTTCTTATTTGTGAAGTGACAGGAGATCACCTGGCCACCAAGTGTAGGGTTGTGTTTCATGCTTCCTTCCTCACCTGCAAGACAACAGCTGGAGGTGGCAGTGTGGGGCCGCCCAGCCGGCAGAGAGGGCACCTAAGTGAGGTGGCAGCGTGCACGCCCCTCGAGGGCCGCTAGGCCCCGCCATTACTTTGGTTTTGGGAAGGGCAGCAGGCAGAGTGATGTCAAGGCCTTAGTAGAGCTGTGGCCGCTTTGCCCTCAGGCCCGCGGGGCGCTGGGGGCAGCAGTGCCCCAGGCTGCCAGTCTGGCCATTTGCACCCTTGGTGAGCTGCAGGGGGAGAGCGGAGTGGACCTCAGATGTACCCCACTTCTCGTCTCCCTCCCTCAGACCTCATCTGAGCCCCTGCAGGGGGCTCCCCACAGCTTGGGCCTGGGCTCCCCCCTCCGGGAAGCCTGGAGAGGGTCTGGGATGGTGGGTGAGGCCTGAAGGTCGGGGCAGAGTGAGGCTTGGTGGGGGGGGCTGGGGCGGGACCAGCCTCTCTGAATGGGGGTGGGGGGGCAGGACCCTTTTGCACAGGCTCTAAGTTTCCTTTTTTTTTTTAAACTCATTCTGATTTTCTGCATTGTGTTTGGAAATTAAAATGAAAAAACTAAGACCAAGAGAAACTGGTTTTCAAAAAGGCAAATACACTCCCATCCGTTTCAGATGCTGCCGAGCACTCCAGCAGCAACAGATTCAAATAATAAGCTAATTTTTGGAGAAAGGATTAAAAGAAAAAAACTTTGTAATATTTATCACTTGCAAGCTATGTTTAATAAAGAAAGGAATGGTTTCTAAACTTTCCTGTGGCTTGTGCTTTGGTCATGGGGGTACCTTTAGGGGTGGCCAGAAGAGCTGCAGCCTGCTCCCTACGGCCCCAGGGCAGCTTTGGGTCACACCCTTCTGCCCCCCCCCCGCACCCCCTCCCCCCCACGCAGTGGCTCCCGAGAGCCCCTGCCCACTTGTGTGTCTTGCTTCTCCGCCTTTATGTGGAGCCCGGGCTCTACAAGCTGCTGACCGCCCACCTCGGGCCCCCGAGCCGGGGTCTCCAGCTGCCCTGGCCCCCCTTCCTGTCATGGCCGCTCTGCTGGGACATGAGGCTTCTAGACATGGCAGCTCTGCGCTGCCAGCCCACAGTCTGCGTGCCACACCCACACCAGAGGCACCGGGACCCCCGCCACCTCACCCCACTCCCCCAAGTGTTCCTTCCAGCCCAGAAAACACGAGCCAGACCCTAACTTGCTTTGTCCATGCTGGTTTCTTATTTCCAGCAACGCACTTAGATTGGGTCCACCCCGGGGACGGGATGTTTCCTCAGGGACTGGGAGTCCGGGGCTGCCCTCAGCCCTGTGGTCCCTGGCCACGTTCTTAGCTACAGCTGCCCTGTCCCTTCTGTGGAAGAGGCCACGGTGCAGGGCAGGGCCGGCCTCACTGGGGCGCCCCTCCAGGAGCATTGAGGAGACCCAGCCGGGGTTCCTCCTTTAAACCTTGGGTTCTTCGGGGCGGCCCAGTTGGTTGACCATCTGACTTAGGCTCAGGTCATGCTCGCACTGTTGATGAGTTCAAGCCCCTCATCGGGCTCTCTGCTGTCAGCGCAGAGCCAGATCAGGTCCTCTGTCCCCTTGCTCTCTGCCCCTCCCCCACTCACACTCCGTCTCTCCTAAACCAACCAGCCAGCCCTGGGTCTTTCTTCCCCCAAAGCCTCCCCTCCTTTGGCACAATACAGGGCAGCCCTGGGGGGACAGTGGGGGCCTGGCGGCCATGAGCTGCTGGAGGGTGAAGGAATCGAGGGGCAGGAAGGGTGCCCCGTGCCTCTGCAAAGGGTGCACAGCCACCAAACCCCAACTCGGTCTCCTTTTCAAAAAGACCAGATGGGGAGGGAGGCCCCTGCGGAGGGGCCAGTGCTTTGGGTCCAGAAAGGGGGAGATGGCTGTTTGGTTGCTTGGAGAAGCAGCTCATGTCAGGTGTTGGGACCAAGGGGCAGGGAGGGAGCCCCTTTGCTCACCTGCCCACTCAGACTACCTGTGCCTGAGGCACTGTGTCATCTTGGGCACAAGGAGACAGATGTCAGACCAGGGGGATCTGGTCGTGAGGCAGAGGGGACGGCGGAGCCCCTTGCCCTGCGCCCCTCCCAAGCCCGGGGCGGGGGAGGGCCCTAAAGCTATACATCTTTGGGTAGATTTCTGTTTGGATCAAGAGGATACACTAGATGGGGTTACGCGGCAGGTGCAGTGGGGTCAGGGATGACTCCCAGCTGAGCCTCGTTTCACTCGAGGCTATTTGCTGTGTTGGAGAGGAGGACACAGCGGCCGGCCGGCTTCCTGAGGAGGAGGGAGGCGCGAGGAGGCGGTGCGCCGCCTTCTCTCCCTCTCGGGTCCTTTCCAGACTCCGGGGTGACCGGGACAGAGGAGGTGAAGTCTCCGGTGGGCCCGTTACTGACATTTGGGGGAGCCCACTTGGAGGGCCCACAGTCACCTGCAGGGGAGGGAGGCGGTCACTAACCCTAGCCCGCCACGCCCCTACCTGCGTCCTCCTCACCTGGGGCCGAGTTCAGGCTTCGTCCCCTACCCTGGGGGCCTGGACTCCCACACACACTCCGCTCCCCATCCCATGACCACTGCCCCCCCACCCCAGGCAGAGTGTGCACCATGCCCGCCCCTGGCCCGTCCTCTGGCTGGGGGGGGGGCGGGACAGTGCACCCCGCCCACCAGGCGCCAGGCCACTGCATGCGGCAGTCCCCGAGCCGCTTCCCACACTGGCCAGCCTGACCCTCACCTGCGCCTCCGGCCCAGGCAGACGCCCAGGGCGGCGAGGCCACGTGAGCACCCAGCACCGCTCTGGGCAGCGAAGGCTGCAGGGGCACCCAGCCTCGGGCTCCCTGGACGCAGGGCCTGCGGTGAGGCCAAGCCCAGCCCCCGCGCCCCCCTGAAGACTGCGCCCTGTGGGAGGGGCCTGCCTGCTGCCCTTCCTCTGACCCCACTCACCAGGGGTGGCCAGGGGCACCTGGCACAGGGAGGCAAAGCGGGAGCTGCCGGTACCGTCCCCCATCCCCGTGGTCCCTGGATGCCTGCAGCTCCACCTGGTCCAGGGTGGCTGGCTCTGCGAGGGGGCACTGAAGCCTCGGTGCCTGGGGAGAGGCCCTGAGAAGGGGGCAGGGGCACATAAGGAGGGCCAGGGCCTCACCCAGATCGGCGTAGAGGAAGTAGAGGAAGGAGCTGACGGTGCCAGGCAGGAGCAGGGCCCTCTCAAAAACAAGCCGCTGTCGATTTGTGAAAGAGCCTGAAGCCATGGACGGCCCCTGGGGGCCTGCACGGAGGTGGTGCTGAGCACTCTGGCGGAGAAGCCCAGGACGGCCGCCGGAGCTGCAGAGGAGCCGGTGAGAGCCTGGCAGCCCTCCAGCCCACTCACGGCTGCCCACGGTGGAGGTGCAGTGGAGGCAGAGTCCTGGCCAGCGCCCGATGCCCAGGAGGCCCGTGCAGGAATGTAGCGGGCGGGGCTGAGCAGGCCACGTCTGGGGGTGGGGAGAAAGTGTGCTTAAAGCTGCCTCTGCCCACGGCCTCTTGGAGCTGGGGACCAGCTGCCTCTGAGGAGCAAAGCAATTTGGCAGCTTAGTACCCATCTTGATCCCCACCCCCACCCCACAAAGGGGGCACGAAGCCCCTCCAGGTGCCGGGCTGTACGAGCCAGGTTTCCACGCAGAGCAGGGAGGGGCTACAGAAGCCAGGATGAGAAGGGGCGTGGGGGCGCGAGCGAACACCAGAGGGCCGCAGACCCCGAGGCCCAGCAGGAGTCCAGACAGGGCTGGGGGGTCCCGAGGAGTTGGGGGAACCGGCCCAGGGGCACCCCCCATCAGGGACAGGGGTGTCCACCTACATTCACCCTCCCAAATGCCGGGGCTCAGCATGTAGCCAATGACAGCCCCGCTGGGGGCAGGCGGTTCCCAGGACACTCGAATGTCAGAGGGGCAGGGGGCAGGGGGTGGCTCTGGGTCCCCTGTAACAGCCAGGCGGGCACTGGCCTGGTTGGATCTGGTGCTGTTCTCTGCCACGCATTGGTGGATGGCACCGGGGTCACCCAGGTGGGCGTGCTGGGGAAGCACACAGCTGCTGGGGGCTGCTTCCCGCCAAGCTCCGAGGTGGCACTAAAGGAGGGGGCTGTCTGTCCACGACCACAGACCCCGTGTGCCCGCCACCAGTGCGGGGGCATGACCTACAGGGAAGCACGTGAAGCAGACCCACGGGGGGGGGGGGGCGCTTGCCCCTTGGTCTAAGATCCCCGCGGTGCGTTTGGTGGAGGGGCTGAGTGCCTGGAGCGGCCAAGGGGAGAGGGCGGAACCCCAAACTGGGGTACCTGTTGTTGCGAGTCCCCAGGACTCAGCACCTCCCCATTCTTCAGCCAGACCAGACGGGGTTCAAGGACATACTGGGCCCCGCGGGTGAAGGTGGCGCGGCCGCCTGGAGGCCTGGACAAGGGCTGTGGCCTCGGACACACGCTGGGGAGCTGGGCCGACCGTGGAAGGCGCCCCCCCATGCAGGTTCCTGTGGGGGAAGGGGGAGTCCCAGGCCCCCACCCCGACCGGCCTCGGGGCTCCCCCTGCACCACGGGGACACCTGGCGCTGGGTGCGACCCGGCGCCCGGCTGAGTGAGGGACACAGGCCCGAGGGCCGGACGGACACGTGGGAAATCGCGGCTCCCGGCGCCCAGGACCTGGATGCTCCGCGTACCGACGGGTGGAGCCAGCGCGTCTGTGAGGAAGCCTGGGGCCCGGGCTGCGGGGAGCCGGGGGGGGGGGGGGGGG
>NW_024081416.1:373166-374673 GCF_003009895.1 Hyaena hyaena | reverse complement strand
CCCCGGGGTGAGGCGGAAGTGCCCCCGTCTGTGCCCTGCGCCCCTCTGCTCCGCGTGCACAAGTGAGCAGCCTCCGGGCGGCCCCAGGCAGCTGCTAGTTCATTCCCGGTTTACAGAAAAAGAAGACGACTCGTCAGTGCGGTGCCAGTAAAACCTCGGGGCTGAGGCAGCAGGCGGGGGGCGGGGGGCGTGGGGGGCACCCCACACGGCCCGGGGGCGAAGGGCCCCGCCCTCGGAGAAGGCGGGGGCAGGGGCCTAGCCCTTGGTCACGGCGGGCCTGGCAGGAGATCCTCCCCCAGAAACGAAGCCGGGACCCTTGAGAGCTCAGGACCCCTCAGCTGGTCAGGACGGTTGTAAATGTGGTTTGAAATTCACTATGATTTGGGTTTAAAAATCATTTATACCACCCTCTCCCATCGGATTAGCTGATTCAGCCATTATCAGCGGGGGCCGCCAGCGCCCGGAACCGGCCTCCCCACAGGGGACAGCTGTGACCTTGGGGAAAACACACCTTTGTTTCCCCTTATCTGGCTACTCTGTATTTTATGCAAGTTTGGAACAAACAGATCTTAAATCCTTTCAAAAATGTCCTTTATGGGGGCGCCTGGCTGGCTTAGTCGGTTAAGCGTCCGACTTTCCGACTTTCCGACTTTCGCTTAGGTCATGATCCAGCCCAGAGCCTGGAGCCTGTTTCAGTCTGTGACTCTCTCTCTGACCCTCCCCTGCTCACGCTGTCTCTCTCGCTCCTAGAAATAAATAAAACATTAAAAAAAAATGTTTAAAAAAAAAAAGTCCTTTATGAAGAACCTCTCCTACAAAATTTTGTTTCGAGACCCTAGAAGTCCCTTTATTCCTTTATCCCTCCCTCTCTCTCTTTCCTTCTTTTTTTTTTTTTAATTTTTAAAGACTTTTTTAAAGTTTAGGGGCGCCTGGGTGGCTCAGTTTGAGCATCCGGGGCGGCTCAGGTCATGATCTCACGGTTCGTGGGTTCGAGTCCCACGTCAGGCTCTGTGCTGACAGCTCGCGGCCTGGAGCTGCTTAGGATTCTGTGCCTCCCTCTCTCTCTGACCTTCCCCTGCTCACGCTGCCTCTCTCTCCCAAAAATAAATAAAACATTAAAACAATTTTTAAGACTTTTTAAAAGTTTGTTTATTCTGAGACAGAGCCAGAGAGCAGCAGAGAGGCAGAGAAGAACCCCAAGCAGGCTCCACAGTGTCAGCTCAGAGCCCAGTGTGGGGCTCGATCGCAGAACCGAACTGTGAGATCTTGACCCCAGCCGAGGTCAAGTCGGACCCTCAACTGAATTGAACTACCCAGGTGCCCCTTAAAGACTAAGTAATGTCTACACACGTGGGGCTTCAACTGACAACCTTATGTTTAGAGTCACATCCTCCACCAACTGAGCCGGCCATGTGCCTCCTCCCCCCTCCCCCCTCCCCCCCGCCTCCCTCCTCCCTCCCTCCCTTCCATCCCCTCCCTGCCTCTCCCCTCCTCCCCTCCCCTCCCC
>NW_024081416.1:147302-373133 GCF_003009895.1 Hyaena hyaena | reverse complement strand
CCCCCCCTCCCCCTCCCCCCTCCGTCAATCCCACATATACTGCGGACCTATCTCGGCCGGCACCCCTCGAATCAAGTCCTTTTACCCCTCCAGGCGGACGCAGGAGAGAACGAAGCCAGAGGGGATGCAGCTTGGGTCGCGTCGGAGGACCGAGCAGGAAAGGGGCGGAGACGACGGTGGACGCGCAGACCGCATGCTCTGAGGTTCGGGAAGGCCCCCTGGTGCCCTCGGGGCGTCCACACGGACCCCGGCCCCTTTCCCGCACTTGCCAGCAGGTGCCCCTCCTCCCGATGTCCCGGAAGCTCTGGGCCTCCGGCCCCAACGTCTGGAAGAAGGCGCTGCCCTCCCGCCCCAGATGCTTGACCAGCAGGGAAGGATAGGCGGGAGGGGCCCCACACAGGTCTCCCTCCAACCCGGGGGGCCCCGACCACCGCCCTTTGCTCGCAGTTCCTCGGTCAGCCCCGGAGCAGGGGCCACAGCAGCCCCCCGCCCCTCCGCCCTGCACTTGAAAACCGGGTCCCCTTCGGAGAAGCGTGGGAAGTGGACACAAAGGCGCCCCCGCCGCCGCAGGGCCTGCTGGTTGCCCTCTGGGGCCCCCTAGTGGGCGCACCAGCCACGGACACCCGCGCCCGGGCCCGGCCTCTGGGCTGCTCTCATTCCCGAAGCCCTGGGCACCCTGTCCCCGCTCCCACACCCATCTCGCTGCGCGGACCGCTCGGTGTCGCCGGCGTCGATGCCACGAAGCGGCAGGTGTCGGCATCTGCCCGCCTCACTCTGGCGACGGGGAGGGCGCTGCCAGGCAGCAGTGTGGCCCTGAGGGTGGCCGAGGTCAGGGGCCCCCAGCACCGTGGCTGGTGCTCCCCCTGGGGGGCGGGGGGCAGCCCAGCTCCCAGCAGATGGAGGGCTCTGGGCCCCCCCCCCCGGATCAGGCACTGGAAGCGCGAAACCCCATCCGGGCTCTGCCTCCAGGATTCCGGGTGCTGGTGGAAGTGGGACAGACCTAGGGCCCAGGACCACCTACCTCAGCACCCACAGAAGCAGCCCGGGGCTGTGCCCCAGCACCCACTCTGCGGGCTCTTCACGGGCAGTGCCCTATCTGTGACTGCGAGAGCCGTGACTCCTGATCTCAGGGTCGTGAGTTCAAGCTGCACATTAGGCAGAAAGCTCACTTAAATAAATATATATCTAGGCGCCTGGGTGGCTGAGTCAGTTAAGCCTAGGACTTAGGCTCAGGTCATGGGCTCAGGGCTGGTGAGCTAGAGCCTCACATCGGACCCTGTGCTCAGAGCCTGGAGCTGCTTCTGATTCTGTGTCTCCCTGTCTCTGTGCCCCTCCCCTGTTCGCTTTCCGTCTCTCAAAAATAAATAAATACATATATACATATGTATATATATCTTTTTTAATGTTTATTTATTTATTTTGAGAGAGAGAGAGAGAGCACAAGTCAGGGAGGGGCAGAGAGAGAGAATCCCAAGCAGGCTGTTTGCACAAAGCCTGACTCAGGGCTTGAACTCATGAAATATTGAGATCGTTACCTGAGCCGAGATCAGGACTCAGATGCCTAACTGACTGAGCCACCTAGTTGTGTTGGTATAAAGACAAATATAATCCATTTTTATATGTTCAATATTATATTCATTAATGTGACATATTCATGATTATGTTCATGGTTTTCTTTCGGCTTTAGAAGAGAACATTGTTGTGGGCTGTGCCCAGCGGGGTCCTGGGCACACAGTGGTCCTGATGGACTCGGCCAGGTGCGGGGCGCCCGGAGTCCCCCACCCGGAGAGGGACACGGGTGGCTCCCGTCACCCGGGGGGGGCAGCGGTGCCCCGGCTCCGGCTCCGAGCCTGCCCTGTGGCCTGCGGCAACAGTGGGAGAGGCCTGGAAGTGGGGGCCTCCTGAGGCCCACCGCCCCCGGCCAGGGAGGGGAGGGAGGCCGGACTTCATGTCGGGGGCCTCCTCGGGGGCAGCACAGGAGGGCCGGGCCAGATGGGGGCCACGGCGATCGATGCTCTCAGCAACCGAGAGGGGCTGCGGCGGCCGCAGTGCTGAGGTCAGGGCCCCGGGCGTGGGCACTGTGCTCCCCCTGCCCCCACCACCCCATCCCCCCGTCTGCCCGCGGAGTCAGCTTCCCGGGACCCCCAGCTCTCCCAGACCCTGGCCCCCAGACAGAAGAAACACACACTCGCACACATTCACAGACACACACGCTTGGACTCAAGGTCCCAACCTCACAGACCACTCCGTGTTCTAGACGCAGGTAGGTTCTATCCCAGGTGCACGGACACAGGTCACATACAGATAGATGTCCCTACAGACTCACAGTCACAGGGGCTCAGAACATGAGCAGAGTCATGCATAGACACCCCCCCAACATATGCATGAGCGGAATCCACATGCATAGACCCCCTGGCCCCACACGCCTGCAAATGTAACGACCCACACGGCTGGGCTGACACTTGCCTGGCGCGGCGCATGGGGGTGGGTGGGCAGGCAGGCCCAGGGGTCAGCCAGTCTCATAGCCTCAGGGACCTGTGCGGGGAAGGCGGGGGGCTCCTGGTCCCTGACTCGCCAAGATCCTCTGCCTGAGAGCCGCTCCGAACCCCTCCCCTGTCCGACCCCCAGCCCCCCTTCCACCAGCAGCCCCAGGACTGGGGCTCAAGTCCCTGTTCCCCAGAGGCCCTCCCTGCACATAACTGTCCTTGCAGCCTGCCCCCCTGCACTGACCCCTGCTGTCCCTCTGCCCCCCCATCACCCCCCCCCCCCTACTGCCTTTCCCGGCCTTGGGGCATCAGTAGGAGCAGTGGGAGGACCATGGCCTCTCCGGCCGCTCGGCAGGCAGCCCTTGTCTTCTGTCTTCAGCCTGGAGTGTGGCCAAAGCTTGGCCTCCCACCGCATCCTGGGAGGCACCTTGTGGGGCCTCTGGCCTTGTTTTGGAAGCCTGGGATCTGGGGGGTCTGGGGAGCCTGAGGTCAGGCCGGGTGGGGGGGTGGGGGCGAGGCTACGGGCTGGAGTCTACTGTCCTTGGTAGATCAGCCCTAGAGCTGAGTCTCTGTTCTTTCGGCCTGGCTCCCTCCCCTCTCCTGTCCACAATGTCCCCTCCTCCCTGGGCCAGGACCTAGACACTGGAGACAATGGGGGTGGGTGGAGGAAAGGGGGCAGAGGCCAATGACAGAAGGGCGAAGTTAGGGATCAAGCCCGCCCCTTTCCCTGGCCTCCAGAATTCCTCTGCCCTTAGACCCACCCCCTTTCTCTCTCTCCAACTTCACTGAATGGCCCTCAAGTTCCAGGAAGTTGGGGCCTCTGCCCCAATAAGCCATCTCTGGGGACCCAATGCCCAAACAGCGGTGTCTAGGAGTCTGATTTGGGGTTCCAGGGAGGGGTGCAAGGCCCCTCGCTTCCGGCAGAGTGCTTCCCAGGTGTTGAGCCAGGGCCAAGCATGGGGGGGCTCGCCCCATTAGTGTGGTCTCGCCCCTGCCCCTTCTGGTCACCGTGTCACTTTCCAAAGCTGTTCTCTCTATTCTTGCTGGAACAAAGGGTTGAGGCCATCAGGGGCCAGGAGGCAGCCAGCCCGGCCTCCACCGCCCGCCCCATTCTAAAGCTATGAGAGGCTCGGGCTCCCTCTCTTTGCCCAGCTGACCATCTAAGCCATGCAAAACGGAGGCTGCCCTTCTGCCAAAGGACTCAGGAAGGGGCTTTGGGACTTGCTGTTTCTACAGGACCTCCCACCCCAAACTGCAGCCTCCCCCCAGAAAGCAGAGTTTCTGGCAGGGTGGGAGAGGGAGAGGGGAGGCTCTGTGAGGGGAGGAGGGAGGGAGAGGGGTGGGGGGTCAGGTTGGGGCAGAACTCAGCCCCAGAAGCTCAGCCAGTCTGGCCCTGGGACCCCTGCCCTCACTGTCTCCCTCCCCTCCGGCATCTGGTGTGGGCCTAGGCTGGTCCCCTCTCCTGCACGAGCCCCCCATCCACAGACTTCAAGGGCCAAGTAACCACGTCTTCCTCCCCTCCTCCCCCTTCTCCTGTCTTTCTGTTTGTCTATCAGGTAATCTCAACACCCAGCGTGGGCCTTGAGCTCACAGCCCTGAGTGGGAGAGTCACAGCTCCGCTGATGAGCGGGCCGGGGGCCCCTCCCCTTCTTCTGTTTAAGAATCCCTTGACTCGGGGGCGCCTGGGTGGCTCAGTCGGTTAAGCGTCCGACTTCGGTTCAGGTCATGGTCTCGTGGTTCGTGGGTTCGAGCCCCGCGTCGGGCTCTGTGCTGACTGCCAGCTTAGAGCCTGGAGCCTGTTTCAGATTCTGTGTCTCCCTCTCTCTCTGACCCTTCCCTGCTCAACCTGTCTCTCTCAGAAATAAATAAAAAACATTAAAAAAAAAAAAAAAAGAATCCCTTGACTCGGGGGCGCCTGGGTGGCTCAGTCGGTTAAGCGTCCGACTTCGGTTCAGGTCATGGTCTCGCGGTTCGTGGGTTCGTGCCCCGCGTCGGGCTCTGTGCTGACTGCCAGCTCAGAGCCTGGAGCCTGTTTCAGAGTCTGTGACTCCCTCTCTCTCTGACCCTCCCCTGCTCATGCTGTCTCTCTCTCAGAAATAAATAAAACATGAAAAAAAAATCGGTTGACTGAGAGGTGATCGCATGCGTGGCTCAGGGGCACAACCCACTCATCTACTTGAACTATTTTCTACCTGAGAAACATACCCATTAACATTCATGCCCTGTCTGCACCCCTTGCCCCAGGCAACCGCCAGTCTACTTTCTGGTTCCTCCTATTCTGGAACCTTCTGGTAAACAGTGATACAGCCTGGTCCTGTGACTCGGGCTGCTTTCGCTCAGCCCAGTGTTTTCCAGGCTCCGGGACGGAGTACTGTGCACCAGCACTGCCCTCCGTTTCCTGGCTGAGCGTGAGTCCAGGGGGGCCCACTGGCCCTGCCTGTCCAGTCCCCGGAGGGCACCGGCGTGTCCCCTGTCTGGCTGCTGTGGACACTCGTGGGCACGTGTCTGTGTGGAGACGTGTTTCCGCTTCTCCTGGGCGCGAACCTAGGGATGGAATTTCGGGGTCATAAAGTGACTCTGCATTTTGAGGAATTGACAAACCACTTTCCAAAGTGGCCGCAGCGCTGCAGCAAGTCACATGGGTCCCAGGCCCCTTTGGGGACCCGAGGGACCCTCCCTCCAACCCCACCGAGGAGGTCGCTTGCCTTCCCGCCCATGTGGGCGACTTCTGCACGGCCGGGCCTGGCGGAGGCTCGGGGCAGCAGCTCCGCCTTCAGGAAGAGCTGGCAGGACCGCCTGGCCCCAAACTGCCTCCTCCTGCCCCTCCCCTGCAGTCGCCCCTGGCCCAACCCTGACGGCCCTTGGCTTTTCTGAGGCAACTTCCCTGGCATGTCCCCTAGCAGGTGGCCCTCCTCCTTCCTCAGGCCTCTCCTCTCAGCCAGGACCTCGGCCTCTCCGGGCCGTAGCCCGGCCTTTATTTCTCAGCCTCCGCGTCTGCGGCCGGTGCAATAGCAGACCCTGAAGAGATCCGTGTCCTGATCCCCGGAACCGATGGATTGGTGAGGTGACGTGGCAAGGGCAAGTTCAGGTTGTAGGCGAAGTGAAAGGACGATCATCTGACCGAAAAGTGACCGATTCTCCTGGATGATGCAGGTGGGCGCCGGTAACTGCCCGGGTCCTGAGGGGCGGGCGGGGCTGGCAGAGGCCCGAGGGCGACGCCTGAGGTCTGAGGGGAGTGAAAGTCGGAGTGATGCCGACCTGATGTGGCTTTGAAGGGCACGGAGAGCCAGAGAACCCCGGGGACTTCCAGGAGCTGGAAAGGACCAGAACAGATCCTCCCCTGGAGCCTCCAGAAGGAACACAGCCCTGGTACCACCTCGACTTTAGCCCAGGAGACCTGTGTGTGACGTCCGTCCTACACAATAAACCTTTGTGGGAATTTGTTTCTTCAGCACAGAGCCCGACGCGGGTCTCGAACCCACGAACCGTGGGATCATGACCTGAGCTGAAGTCGGACGCTCAACCGACTGAGCCACCCAGGTGCCTCCCAAAATTTTATTTTTAAATAGTCTCTACACCCATCATGGGGTTTGCACTCAGGAACCCGAGGTCAAGTCATGTGTTCCGCTGGGCTAGCAGGTGCCCCTTGGTTGTGGTTGTTGTTGTTTTAACATTTATTTATTATTGAGAGACAGAGAGAGACAAAGCGTGAGCTGGGGAGGGGCAGAGAGGGGGGAGACACAGAATCCGAAGCAGCTCCAGGCTCTGTCAGCACAGAGCCCGACGCGGGGCCCGAACTCACAAACCGTGAGATCATGACCCGAGCCGAAGCCGGACTGAGTCACGCAGGTGCCCCTCTGCCACATTTGTTAAGCTGGAGAGAGAAGCAGAGCCAAGCAGCCTTGACAGCCCAAGCCCAGCACTTCCTCAGGCCTGAGGGCCCCTCCGAGACCTCGCTGCCGCTGGCCAGCCCAGCCGCCTTCCCACAGGCCCCAGAGCTGCCCCGGAAAGTGCTGGGCTCCCAGTGCCGTGAGGGGAATGTCCCAACACTGGGAATTCCTTCCAGGGGTCTGTAGGGCCCAGTCCGGCCATTCCCACTACTCCCCGGGGACTCACATCTCCCTGGGCTTCACCAACCACTGGGGCTTCGCAGGCTCTGTTCCCTCTGCTGGACGCATCTCACCTGCTCTTCCTTTTTGCTTTGCTGAAGCGTATTCAACTTTATTTATTTATTTATTTATTTATTTATTTATTTATTTATTTTTTATTTATTTACCGATATATATATTTTTTATAAATGTTTTATTTATTTCTAGGAGAGAGAGAGAGAGAGACAGCGTGTGCAGGGGAGGGTCAGAGAGAGAGGGAGTCACAGACTCTGAAACAGGCTCCAGGCTCTGAGCTGGCAGTCAGCACAGAGCCCGACGCGGGGCTCGAACCCACGAACCGCGAGATCATGACCTAAGCGAAAGTCGGACGCTTAACCGACTAAGCCACCCAGGCGCCCCTCTAGTACAGTTTTTAGAGGGCCTCAGTTCTTTTTTTTAAATTTTTTAATGTTTTATTTATTTCTAGGAGAGAGAGAGAGAGAGACAGCGTGTGCAGGGGAGGGTCAGAGAGAGAGGGAGACACAGACTCTGAAACAGGCTCCAGGCTCTGAGCTGGCAGTCAGCACAGAGCCCGACGCGGGGCTCGAACCCACGAACCGCGAGATCATGACCCGAGCGAAAGTCGGATGCTTAACCAACTACGCCACCCGGGTGCCCCTATTTACCGATATTTCTTGAGAGAGAGAGAGAATGAGCAGGGGAGGGGCAGAGAGAGGGGGAGACACAGAATCCGAAACAGGCTCCAGGCTCTGACCTGTCAGCACAGAGCCCGATGCAGGGGCTCAAACAGACAAACCATGAGATCATGACCTGAGCCGAAGTCGGACTCTCAAACGACCAAGCCACCCAGGTGCGCCTCACCAATAAAGGTAATAATTTCTTTTTTTTAATTTTATTTTTTCAAAGTAAACTCTACCCCAACGTGGAGCTTGGACTCACAGACCTGAGATCGAGAGTCTCATGGTTCTGACCGAGCCAGCCAGTCTGTGAAGGATCTAATGGAAATCACACCACATTCCCAACCCCCTGCCATATATGATGGGTTCTTTGTTTTCCAGTCGAATTATCCATAGTCTGGCTCTGTTTGATTTCTTTGGTGTCATTGACTATATTCCTCTGTAAGTGAATGTTAACCCTAGACGCTGATTAGATTCAGTCTCCACTTTTAGGGAAGAAAGTGAACAGGTGGCGCTGTGTGTGACATACTGCATCTCTTCAGGAGGTTTGCGATGCTTGGTGGTCCCACTTCTAGTGATCCTGAGATTGACTAGGAGCCTCACATGGTGACAAGCTGACCCCCGCCCCCAGTAAATTCCCCAGCAACCTTCTGTCCTGACTCAGTTATTTTGTTGAGAGTTGCAAGATGATTTTCCAATTCTATCATTCCTTCCTCATTTATTTTTTTTTATTTTAGAGAGAGAGTGGAGGAGAGTGTGCGCGCGAGTGGGGGAAGGGCAAGGAGGGAGAGAGATGCTTAAGCAGGCTCCTTGCTTACACACTAACAGTCGCAGCAGCAGCAGGAGGAGGGAGAGGGGCTCTGTCCCAAGACCCCGGCGTTATGGCCTGAGCTGAACTCAAGAGAGTGATGTTCAGTTCGCTGAGCCACCCAGGCGCCCCCCTTTCTCATTTATTAACTGGAAATTCTTTGTAAAGAAGACCTTTCCGTCGCCAACAGTAACAATTTGGTAACTCTGAGATACAATCCACACGGGAAAGAGTCACACAGAATTCTCACGGGACAAATGCCTAGTTAGTTGCCAGTTTTCACAGTGAGTTGTATCCAATGTGTTTCTCTCTCCCTTTATCCACCTCACACCGTTTCCTGTCAGTCTGAAGGGATACATTTTGGATATTCAAGGTTTCAAGTGCATTCAGCCGTCTTTGTGGCATTCAGATTGCCCTGTCATAGACGACGGTGGGAGCTCTGTGCCCTTTGGCTGTTCTCTTGTTCTCTGATACCTTTGCTTCCCAGCACAAGATGCGCCAAGGCCCGTTCTGGGCATTTCCTGCCCCAGCCTGGCCTCCGCCTTTCCCACCAGGAGCCGAGCGCCAGGTCTTGTAGCTGTCGGATTGTGCATTGTCCGTTTTCAGTGACGTTACAAGATTTTTACTTCACTTATTTTATTTTACACTCACATTTTTTCCCTCTTGCTCTGGAAACAGTGAGTCCTAGTATGTGTATTATTATATGATATGCCATAAAATAGTTCTAAATAGTAACACCAATACTACTATTAACTAGTACACTACCACATGAAATGTAACACATCTTTATAACTTTATCCTTAGGAAAAAATTAACTCTTGCAATATTATCCCTGTACAAAAAAATAAACTGTACTTCACCAAAATTTAAAACCTTTGTGTTTTAAAGGACAGTATCAAGGAAGCAAAAAAAAAAAAAAAAAAAAAAAAAAAAAAAAAAAAAAAAAAAAAAAAAAAAAAAAAAAAAAAAAAAAAAAAAAAAAAAAACAATCCACACAATGAGATAAAATATTTGCAAATTGTATATCTGACAGGAAACTTGAGTCCAAAACATATACCAAAACATATCACAATTTATTTACTTATTTAAAAAAAAATTTTAATGTTTTTTAATGTTTTATTCATTTTTAAGAGAGAGAGAGATAGAGACAGCATGAGCAGAGGAGGGCCAGAGACAGAGATACAGAATCCCAAGACAGGCCCCAGGATCTGAGCTAGCTGTCAGCATAGAGCCCAACGCGGGCCTCGAACCCACGAACCGTGAGATCATGACCTGATCCGAAGTTGGACGCTTAACCAACTGAGCCACCAAGGCGCCCCAACACATCACAACTTAAAAAGAAAATAAACAGCTCAGTTATAAAATAAGGAAAGACTTTGAATAGGCATTTCTTGATAGAAAATATACAAACAGTATGCATGTGAAAAGAGGCTCACCAACGACAGCCGTCAGGGAAGTGCAAATCAAAACCACAGTAAGCACATCACACGTATTAGGATTGCTAGAGTCAAAAGACAAAATAATAACAAGCGTTATGAGGAAGGAGAAAAACTGAAACCCTCAGACATCGCTGGTGGGAATGAAAATGGTGCAGCCACTGTGGAAAAGTTTGGGGGTTCCTCACAAAGTGAAACATAGAGTTTCTATGAGACCCAGCAATACCATTCAAAATACACACAAGAGAATTGAAAATACAAGTGCACTCAAAAACTTGTACACAAATGCTTAGTGTTACGCAAATAGCTTAGAAATCGGAGCTGTCCAAATTGCATAAACTGATGAATGGATAAACAAATTGTGTGTGTTTGTGTGTAGCTTATTTATTTTGAGAGAGAGACAGAGAGCACGCATGAATGTGAGCGGGGTTGTGGGCAGAGAGAGAGAGGGAGAGAGAGAATCCCAAGCAGGTTCCACGCTGTCAGCACAGAGCCTGTCTCAGGGCTCAATCTCACGAACCAACAGATCATGACCTCAGCTGGAATCAAGAGTCAGTCACTTAACTGAGCCACTCAGATACTCCTTTTTAAACTGGGAGATTTTTTTTCTTTCCAAGTTTTTATTTAAATTCCAGTTAGTTAACATACAGTGTAATATTAGTTTCAGTTGTAGTTTGAAAAAAATTTTTTTTGAGTTGGTTTATCTATCCATCTATTTATTTATTCATTTATAATCTCTACACCTAACGTGAGGCTCAAGCCCGAGAATAAGAGTTGCATGCTGTGTTGAATGATCCAGTCAGGTGACCCCTAGATGTGGAATTTAGTGATCATCACTTACATATAACACCTGGTGCTCGTCACAAGTGCCCTTCTTAATACTCGTCACCCATCATACATCCAGTAGAATATTAATTGGCCATAAAAAAGGATTAAGTACTGATAGATACCACAATGGCCATGAGCCACAAAAAACTTATGCTAAGTCAAAGTCACCATACACAAAAGGTCACATATTGTTTGATTCCATTCATATGAAATATCCAGAATAGGTAAATCTACAGAGACAGAATGCAGATTGGTGGTTGCGGAGGGTTGAGGGGCAGGTAGTACTAGAAACTGCTTAATGGATGAGGGCTTCCGTTGTGGAATAATGGAAGGGACGGTGGTGCACAGCACCGCGAATGTACTAAATGTCACTGCATTGTTCACTTCAAAATGGCTCATTTTATGTTATGTGAATTTTACCTCAATAAATGATTAAATTATTTAAAAAGTAGTAATGAAGGGTACCTGGGTGGCTCAGTCGGTTAAGCGTCCGCATCCGGCTTTGGCTCAGGTCATGATCCCACAGTTTTGGGTTCAAGCCCCCCTTCCGGCTGCTGTCAGCGTGGAGCCCCCTTCACACCCTCTGCCTCTCTATGCCCCTCCCCTGCTCCAGCTCTGTCTCTCTCAAAAATAAACATTCTTTAAAGGCAATAAAGTATCAATACATGCTACAGCATGGATGAAGTTTGAGCACTTTATGCCAAGTGGAAGAAGCCACATGAAAAAAGGCCACATACTGTGTGAGTGCACTAATATGGTGTCTGAAGAGGCAAATCCAGAGACACAAAGTATTTTCGTGGCTGCAAGGGACCGGGGTGAGAGAAATGGAGAGAGACTGCCAATGAGATTTCTTTCGGGGGTGATGAAAATGTTCTAAATTATCTAAATTATCAGTTATGGCTGCTCAAATTTATGAATATAGTAAAAAACCCTGAACTTCACACTTGAAAAAGGTGAATTTCATGGCATGTGAATTGTATCTTAACTAAAATGTTCTCCTCATAGAGCGCTAACTGCCGGTTACGCGAGGGGAGCGGGAAGGCGGCGCGAAGGGGCGCACCTGCGAGCAGCGGCTGATGCCTGCAAGCGGTGACGCCTGCCTTGTACACCTGAAACTGATGTTACACTCATTGTATAACTAACTGGAATTAAAGCAAAAAAAATGCGGCAGATAATAAAGACAATTTATCTATTAGAAACAACTTCTCCCAGTCCTGCCCCCTGGAGGCCGTAAGATGCGAACTGAAGGTACACTCGCCGTTTCACGCGGAGCGCAGGCGCCACTCTCCGTCCGAAGGCGCGGAGCGCTCGCCCCGCCCACCCGGAAACCCCTCCCACGCGCCGGGCTTGCTCCGCCCCCGTCCGCGCGCGCGCCGCGAGGCCGCGCAGTCGCAGGCAGCCCGCGGCCGGGCGCCCGGAAGTGCCGCGTCCGCGTCCTTCCGGCCACCCTCGGCCGGGTGGTGGGAGGCTGCCCTGCCCCGGGACCTCGGCGCCGACGTTCGCGGGGAGGGGCGCCCCGAAGCCAGCGCCGCCTGGTGAGCCTCCTGCCGGGTGCGCCCCGCTGCCGACGTGGTGCCGGGGTCGCAGGAGTAGGTCTTAGGCCGTCGGGCCTCGCGGTCTGTCAGGACGGCTCGCCTCGCCTCCGTGGACCCCGGGATCCCACGTAGTCTTCCCGCGTCGTGAAATCTTGAGTCTCTTCGGTCACGTGAATGCAGAGTCCATGGTGATCCCGCTGGTTGTACAACCCCAGGGACCGCGGTTTGCCGCCGCCTGGCCAGTGCCGGGCCTGCCTTCGTGGGACCGCGGCCGGGGCCCCGGGCACCTGGGCGCACAGCCGGGCCAGCGCTGGAGCCGGGGCGGGTGCCCAGCTCGGGCCGGAGCCGGGGCTGCACACAGCCGGGGGCGGGGGGGGGCCGGGGCGGGCCGGGGGCGAGCTCACAGCCGGGGCGGGGGTGGGGCCGGGGGCTGCACGCAGCCGGGGCGGGGCCGGGGGGTGGGCTCGCAGCCGGGGCGGGGGTGGAGTCGGGGGGGGAGGCTGTACACAGCAGGGGCAGGGGTGAGGCCGGGGCGGGCTCAAGCCGGGGCGGGGGTGGGGCCGGGGACTGCACCTCCGCCACCGCCGCCTTCCCCTCCTGCAGCTCAGAGAGGGAAATACTGGAGGATTAGCTCAGTTCCTTTTTACACACTTATAATCCCATTTCATTTTATTTTAATGGATTTTTTAAGGAAAACCAAATTCTTTTAAGATTTATTTTCAATTGTGCTAAGTGGGAAACCTCTTTTGGATCTAAAGCGGGGCTTTTCGCAGCTGTCACTTTCTACTACCAGTGATCACCTTTGTACTGAGGCTGCATGTTGAAGACAAATGCCAGCCCTGCTCGCCTGTTGTGAGCCTCGGGGCAGAACTCCCCTCCAGCGGTCTTTGCTAAAGTGCTTTGGCTCGAGAGCATGCACCCCCACTGACATGTGACACTCGGTGTTTGTGGGACTGCAGAGTGAGGGTTGGGGACAGGACTCAGACCGGCTACTGTGCGTTGGCAATATTGCCTGGCTCGTACGTAATTTAAAATTTGCTAGTAGCCACATTTACAAAAGTAAAAATAAAGAAGTTAAATTGATTTTTATAGTTTATTTAACCCAATACATCCAACAGTACTATTTCAACATATAAGCAATATACAATGTAATAAAAATGCGGGTTTTTTTAGTGCTAAGTCTTTGAAACCTGGTGTGTATCTTATAGCTATATCACATCTCAGAGCAGCCTCATTCAAGCCCTCAGTAGACACTTGTGGCTGGCGGCCACCATGTTGGACAGCGCAGATTTAGGCCAAATGAAACAGGGTTGGGGGGGGATGTGTGGGATTCCATGGTGGAGACAGACAGCTGCTTAGCTCATCGTCCTGGAAACGGGCTGAGTTAAGGGTCTTAAAGGGAGTAGCTGCAGGAATGCTCCCCCCCCCCCCGCACACCCGTCAGCCAAAAGACACCCCTGCCCACTCCCCATGCCCCCACCCCAGGCATACACTAACTGTTGCACTTTCTGGGTTGAATTACGGGTGAGTAGAATGAGCTAAATTCGTCGATTATTGGTCGGTGCAAGAAGTCACCCATACCTGAGTGTGCACCTCAATTAGTCTGTTGGTGATGCTGAACTGGGTTTGCTGGTAGAGGGTGGGGGTACATTTTGGAACAGGAATTAGCTGAGGTTGTTGGCGAGGCCCATCCCCTGACCTCTCATGTTAGGAAGAGGAGTTGGAACATGAAAGATAATCGAAGGGAAAGTAGCAGAAAGACCCGAGGACCCACAACTCAAACCAGGGGGCTTTATTTTTTATTTATTTTAAAGTAAATTTTACACACAGTGCAGGGCTTGAACGCACAGCCCCAAGATCAAAAGTTGCATACTCTACCGATACTCGCCTCGACTGGGGCGAGGGGTGGGGGGCTGACAGGTGGGACTTTAGTTCTAGTAGAAGTGCGAGTCCCATCATTTCAAGTTTTTAATCATGAACTTTTTTGATGCTTCATTTGGGGGCCTTTCTCCTTTCGCTTCCCTAAGTGCTCCTGCCGCCGCACGCGCACATGCGCTCCGAGCGCTGCTCCAAGGCTTCCGAGGCTCCTCAGAACCCGAGGGGCCCCAGCTCGGGCCGCTCCTTCTAGGAGCATTCGGCTGAGATGTGACAAAATTAGACACACCTGAGCTAGGGCGCTGAGTGCCCCGCCTTCCCCATCGCTGACTGGCCTTAGCAGAGTGTGAGGGAAGCGAAGTGTCCAGAGCATCCTTTCCCACCAAATCAAACCTGTTTTCCCTGGTTGACTCTTCAGCCCAGCCGCACCTGTGCTGGGGGGGGTTCTCTGCGCACCCCTGCCGTTCGGCTCCCCCCACCCCCAGATGGGAGTGCAGCTGGAAGGCACAGCACGGGCCATCAGCCACCAGGGGCTCTCCGAGGACAAAGATCATGTGGGGTCGCCTGAGAGGAAAACGCCCAGGTCCAGACCCGGAGCTCGGCCCCCCCCCCCCCCCCGGGCAGTCAGGGCAGAGATGTGCGCGCTCTGTGCCAGGGGAAACCGTCAGGGCGAAAAGCAGTTCCACCGACAGGGAAGACGGACGCCACAGATCAGAGGTTGGCCCTGGCGCCATTTATTACAAAACAATGATTACAAACCTGTATAAAGAAAGACCCGGGGGAACTCCGCGCGCCTACGACGCCCCCACCCCACAAAGTCGTTCCCTCAGGCACCTCGGCAGGGAGGGCTCTCAGATGCGAAGGTCCCCAGCCAGGAGGGCACTGTACCGGGCAGGTGTGAGGGGCAGGTAGGCGCCCCCAGCCCGGTCCAGAACGTAGAGGGGGTCAGGCAGCGCACTCGGGTCAAAACCCTCCTTTGTCATCCGAACCTTCTGCTGCTTGAAGGTTTCCGTGGTGGCCAGGGACTCCTGGGAGGGGGTCAGAAGGAACTGAAGGGGGAGGAACTTGGCCTGAATTCCGTCAAGGGGTGGGTCCAGGGAGACGGGGGATGAGGTCAGAGTTTGGGATGGGGGGTGCAGGGAAGAGGAGCACAGCCCGCAGGGGGCACGAAGGAGGGGCCAAGGCGCGCGTGCAGGAAGGAGCTGTTCTCTCCCTCAGGGGCCGTGTTGCACGAGAACCCGCGTGCGGCTTGGGGCCGCGACCGCCGCGGGTGCAGGGCCTGGAGGCTGGAGCAGAAGCGGCCGGTTACCTGGAGCCTTAGGAAGCGAGGCCACGCGTAAGGCGGCAGGTTCTCAGAAACGTGGCAGTAGAGCTGCGCAAGGTCCAGAGAGTGGGGGGGACGCAGAACGAGGGCCGCCATCCCAGCCCGGCCTTCGTGCCCTGGCGGCGTTGGGGGAACGGCCGTCGCCGTGAGTCGCCCTCAGGCTTCACGTTCCCTGTGCCCAGGTAATGCCAGGCAGGGTGGCGGGCTGGCCGCCCCCCGCCCCCCGCGTTCCGGTACCTGGCACAGTGACTCCATAGACGTTCACCTCCTGCAGAAAATCCAGGGACTCCAAGGCCCCCGCGACCTCGGTCGTGGACACGTTCTCCCCTTTCCACCTACAGGAGGGCAGAGCTTCAGAGCCTGGGGGCGGGGCGGGGCCTGGCGGGCGGGGGCGGGCCGGCGTGGGGGCGGGCGGAGGTGGGGCGGGGGCGGGGCCTGGCCGGCGTGGGGGCGGGGCCGGGCGTGGGGGCGGGGCGCGGGCCGGGGCGCGGGCGGTGCCAGACGGTCACAGGGAACGAGCGTTTAGCGGGTCTGAGAGGAGGGCTCGGGGGAGGGGCTGGGTTTGGGGGGCTGCGTCACGGAGGTCAGATGTCCAGGACGGGAGCCAGTCACGGACAGATACCGGAAGGTGTCTCCGGTCCGGTCATGGAAGCGAAGGAAGCCCTGGTCGTCGCAGACCAGCAGGTCTCCAGTGTTGAAGAAAACATCTCCAGGCCGGAAGACGTCCTTCAGCAGCTTCCCCCGGCCCAGCTCGGGCCCCCCAGCGTAGCCCAGGAAGGGGGACTGTGGGCTCACTGGGGCCACCAGCAGCCCGGGCTCACCTGCAGAGTCACTGGGGTCAGGGGGAGCTGTGCACCTCGCCCAGAGCTTCCTGGCCCCTCACCCGCTCTCCGATTCCAACCTTTCGCCAGCCTCACCCCCACCGGAGCACCAACCTGGAGATGCGGCCACACAGTGCCCCCGGGTGTCCCGCATCGGCTCCCCTGTGGTGACATCATAGCGAATCAAAGAGAAAGGGAAGACATGCTGGGGGAAGGGAGCCCCCGGCACCGGGTCATTTCAGTTGCAGGAGCCTCTCCCTGCCAGCCCCGCCCTCCACCCCTCCACCCCTCCACCCCTCCACCCCTCCGCGGGTCTCCAGCTCCTTCCCAGCCCCCTTACCTTGTAGACCCAGGAAGCTCGCCCCACGGCACCCGGCTGTCCCGTGTAGTTGAAAGTCGCAACGTTGCCCTCCGTTAGGCCATACGTCTCCAGCCCCTGCCAGCCCCGCCCTCCACCCCTCCACCCCTCCACCCCTCCGCGGGTCTCCAGCTCCTTCCCAGCCCCCTTACCTTGTAGACCCAGGAAGCTCGCCCCACGGCACCCGGCTGTCCCGTGTAGTTGAAAGTCGCAACGTTGCCCTCCGTTAGGCCATACGTCTCCAGCACCTGCACCGGCCCGAAGCGCCGCACAAAACGCTCCCAGGTGTCCGGGCGCAGCCCGCTGCCCACCACCAGTCGGACCTTATGTCCCCGTTCTGCCTGGCACTGAGATGAGGGGGGATGGGCACCAGGTTCAACAGCAAGATGCCAGCTCCCAAAAGTGAAGCCCCCACATCCCAGGGCCTTCTCCCCACCCTGCCTGCCCTTCTCGTCCTGCCCCGTCTCCCTGCCCTGCGGTGGCAGCTCTGCCCAGGACGTGCCCACGCACCGGGGGCTGGTTGACAAGGTATCGGCATAACTCCCCGATGTACTGGAACACGGTCACCCCGTGCTGCTGGCAGTCGTCCCAGAAATGGCCAGCTGAGAACTTGGACTTGAGCACCACTGTGGCCCCTGCCAGAAGCGGGGAGGGAAGGGGGAAGGAAGGGAGACTGAGGGCTGTGGGGGGAAGACCTGACCCCGTCCCTCCCTTCGCTGCAGTGTCATTCTGACGCCCCCTTCGCGGCTTTCACTGCAGTGTCTGTCATTCTGGGAAGGCCCTGCTGGGACCGTCAACTGCAGGCCGAGGTGGCCCTCTTGCTTTCTCTCCAGTGTCTTAGAGGTTAACGCCCTTTCCCTACTTCCTGTCCCCAAACAGTGCATCGTGTATGCCCGGCCCCCAGGTCCCAACCTTCTTCTCCATTTGCTTCCCCCCAACCCCGGGCTGCCACGCACGCCCTCCGCGCCCGCCCGTGGAGTCTGGAGGCCCCCCCCCAGCTGCGCAGCCTCTAGGCTGAGCGGGTGGCGCTTCTCGCTGTAGCAGGAGTTCTTGGAGAGGAGACCTCGGCCTCCCCCCTCCTCGGGAAGCATCCCCGGGTGAGCGTACCACCGGATGTCCTTAATAAATGTTTGCTAGGAAACAAGTTTGCTGGAGGACTAAAGCGGGTGGGGAGGGTCGAGGCGGGCGTGGGAGAGACTGACCAATGCCCAGGCAGCCCACAATGCCCAACAGGGAGCCAGACATGTGGTAGAGCGGGAGGGCAAGGTAGATGACATCCTCGGGGTGGACGCCGCACAGCTGGTGGAATCCCTGGCACTGCAGGAGCTTCAGGTGGCTAATCCGCGCCGCCTTGGGGAGGCCTGTGGGTGGGAGGGGAGGGCGTGTCGGAGCTCCTGGCCCTGCCTCCCTCTGCCCCTGCTGCGTTTCCGCAGAAAAAGCCAAGGCTGAGGCTGATGCCAAGCTGTCCTGGACATGGCGGGAAGCTCTGGGAGGTGGAGAAGTGAGGAAGAGCGGCAGAAATGAATAGTCTGGTTGGGACCAGCCCTGGTCGGAGGCGGAGGAGCGGCCTAGGAGCGGCGACTACGGCTCCGGCCCCCAGTGCTTTGCCTTCCTCTTAGTTCCGTGGAGGGTGGGGGGAGTCTGGTGTCCAGTGCTCACCCGTGGTGCCAGAGGTGAAGATGTACAGGCACGTGTCCATTACGTTCTGGGGGGCGGACAGGTACCCCGGCACAGGCTCATCGGCTTCAGCCGAGGCCTCGGCCAGCACATCGCGGATTCCGGCAAGACGGGCTCCGGGGCCTGCAGCCCAAAGGCGGAGCCCCATGGCGCTCAGGGCCGGCAGGTCAGGCTCCAGGGACTCCAGGAGCTCTGGACGGGGTGGGAAGAGGTAGCGCGGTGGCCCAGAATGCGTCCCCACCCCACAGCCCACCCGCGCCTCCCCCGCCCCTCCACGCCGCCTCACTCCTCTCGGGGGAGGGCGAAGGGTGCGAGTCTCCCGTCACCGTTCTGGGAAGCGAAGACCTAGCTCCGTCCCCTCGCAAACCCGGACTCAACCCCCCAAGCAAGCACCTTTCCAGCCCCTGTGAGCGGCTCGGCCTCCTCCCGGGCCGCGCCCCGCCCCGCCGGCCCGCAGCCTGGGCCTCACCTGGCGCCAGCACCAGCGCGCGCGCGCCGCAGCTGCGGAGGCAGTGCAGCAGGGGACCCCGGCGCAGGGCGGCGGGCACAAAGGCCGCGCGCAGGCCGGCCTTGGCCAGCCCGAACCAGAGCCACAGGAACTCCGGGCAAGCGGGGAGGAGCAGCGCCACGGTGGCCCCGGGGGCCAGAGGGGCCGCGGCGCCGGCCGCCCCGGCGGCCCGCTCGTCCCCCGCGCCGCCGCCCGGCCCCGCGTCCCAGCCCCGCGCGCGCAAGAAAGCGCGCGCAGCCCGGTTGCTCTGACGCTCGGCCTCCGCGTAGCTAAAGCGCCGCGCGCCGTGAATGAGGAAGATGTGCGCGGGGCGCTGCCGGGCCAGTTGCGCGAGGCGCCAGGCCAGGCTGCAGCCCCCCTCGGGGCCCCTCGGGTCGGCGGCGGCCGCGGCCAGGGCGCGCGCTCGGAGAGCCCGTTTGCAGCGCAGGACGCGCACCGCGAAGGCCAAGTCCGCCGCGAGCCAGCGCAGCCGCGGCCAGACGTGCAGCCTCCGCAGCAGCAGCAGCAGCGGCGGCAGCAGCAGCAGCGGCGGCAGCAGCAGGAGCGCGGCCATGGTGCCCTCGTCCTCCGCTCGGCCCCGCCGCTCCCTTCCGAAAACTAGGGCCGCTCGCTTTTGCGCTGCGGGCTCTCCTTCCCGGGAGCGCGCGTGCGCAGGCACACGCCCCTTTCCCACCCGCTCGCCCCCCTCCCCCGCAAAAGCGCGCAGCCGAGGCCAGGAGAGCGTGGGGGGGCGGCCCCGGGCTCCCCGCCCTCCCCAGCGTCGCGGCCCGCCCTGTGCGCGCTCGCTCCCCGATAGCCGGGAACCCACACCCTCCCGGGACCGGGTTTTCTCCCCCAGGGCGGCTCGGGCATCTGGCCGGCCGGCGGAGTCCCGGCCCGAGGACGCCCCCGGCTCTCCCCAGACACTCCGAGGAACTTGGGCCCCCGGGCCCGACGCGCCCTCCCCCGGCGCCAGCAGCTGCGCCTGGGGAAGGCTGGGGGCCCGGGGGGGGGGGGGGGCCCGCCCTGGAGGGACGACGGCGGAGGCCCCTCCCTTCGGGCGAGGGCGCCAACAACTCGGGGCCGGCGAACGCTTTCCATCCTGGGTTTAACTGGGGAGGAGGAAACGGGAAGGAGAGAGGGGGTGGGGGTGGGGGTGGGAGAGGCCTGAGCAGTGGCTCCGAGGGAGAGGAGACTGGATTCTGTAAAAGACCAATTTGAAGGCGGGGTCTGTCCGCCACCCAGACGTCACTCGTCCCGCCTCAGTCGGCCTCCAGGCCAGCCGAGGGGCTCTCTTCTGCGGGGACGCGAGGGGGGGCGAGCGGGCCGACCGCGGAACACAGAGGGTCCCTTCTCGCTGGGAGCTGAGCACCGCCCCCAGGTGCACGTCGGTCCTCCAGAATCCGAGTTGGGCAGCCTCCCGCTGAAGCAGCCTCCGGTACTGGGTACCGCGTGGACCTACTCGGCGGGACAGGTAACTTCCGCCGAGGAGAGAGGAGCAGGGAGATGGCGCCCGGACAGGTTAGGGCCTGGCCCTCGGCCCTTGTCAGCAGGGAGGCTAGGCAGGTGGGGGCGCTGCAGCCAAAGCCCCCCTCCCTGCAGACAAGGGTGGGCAGGAAGCCGGGGCCTTTCAGGGCCACAAAGGAGGCGCCGGCCCCGTAGGTGGCTCCAGGGTAGGCAGGGGCAGCGAAGGCACAAATGAGGTTCTGGCTTGTTTTATTGTCATTTAAAAACTTTTAAAACGCGATTATCTCTGCCAAAACAAAACAAAACAGAGCCAAGGAGATAGGACTATTTGACGTTCTGCGGCCGAGGCTCCCTCTGGGAGTCCAGGGCTCCGGCCCAGCCTGGAGTGCCGACGCCAGGCCAACACCAGCGTGCAGGCCCGTGGGTGCGGCCTACCCCCCCCCCGCCCCGCGTCCCTGCCCGAGCCGCGGCACCTGCCCCATGTTGCCAGCCGGCAGGTGGACCACGACGTCACTGATGAAATGCCCGCTGCACGCAGGACAGAGGGCAACTAATGAAATGGCCGTTCGGAGCAAGTCAGGGCCTGACGGGTGACGCGGGAAGGGGCATCCGCACCGTCTCCACTCCCATGCCTGGCCTCTCTGGCCAGCAGCCCCAGTAGCCATTTCTCTTCTCTTTGGGAGGCTGGGGAGGGGCAGGGTCGGAGGACCTGCGAGGGCCAGGTTTCCCGCAGCCTCTGGCTTCCGTGGGAGGGGAGTGGGGAGGAGCAGCAGTGTGGTGGGGCCGGGCCTCCCCCGAGAGAGGAGGGGCAGGAGCAGGGGCTGCGGGGCAGCTTCTCAGGCCGAGCCACAGGAGGCAGCGCATCCTCCCCGGCAGGCAGGCGAGCTCTGGGCTGGGGGAGAGAGGGCTCCCCACGGTCTCCCCAGCCCTTATTAACCTCTGATTCACCAAGGAGGGGAGGGCAGTCCAACCAGGGCGGGTCGGGGAACACGGGGCCTCAGTCACTGTCAGACCCCACTGCAGAGGACCCTTTCCGTTTCCGCTTGGTGGGCTTCGGTTTTGTGTCTTCTTCCTCCTGGAAGAGATTTCGGGAGTGGGGGGGGTCACTAGCCTGGGCAGCTGCTGGCCCCACACCCGCTCCCACTGCTGCTCTGCGCGGCGGCGGGGGCGCTCACGGAGGCACTGCTGGAGCCGGACTCCTCCTCGGCGTTGGGCGGCTGGGCGGCGTTCTTGCGACTACGCGGGCTGGACAGAGCTGCTTTCCTCCGGCTCTTGGGCGGCTTGGTGGACGAGTCCTCGTACTCCTCAGCCAGGGAGAAGAGATCGCTGAACCTGAGCGCGAGAAGGCGGAGCCCTGGAGCACACCCCTGCCTGCCTCCTCCGGCCCCTGGAGCCTCACTCCCAGCAGGCGTCCGCCCCGGGGGGCCTCCCACCTTCCCAAGGCCCAAAGCGGGAGCCTTACTTCATCTTGTGCGCCTCGTCACAGCTCGCCTGCACGTGCTGCAGGGCCTGCAGAATCGGGGTCTGGCTAAAAACTAGAGGGAGGAGGGGGGCCGGGGAAGAAGGGGCAGTGAGAGGCGCAGCCGCCCCTCCAGCTCTCGGGGCCGCCCCCACCCGCCCTGGGCCGGGGGTCTGGGATGCGTACAGTTCTGCTTGGTGTTGGTCAGGTTGAGACGAAGGTTGTCTAAGTGCTCCAGGATCTGCTCCAGGGTCAGCTGCGCCAGCTTGCTGCTGGAGCTCCTCAGGCTGCAGGAGGCTCACAGCCCGAGTCTGAGCTCGAGGGGAGGGCTCGAGGAGCGTGGGGACCCCCCCACTCCCACCAGGGGGCAGCCCCTGTGGGGAAGGGTGGAGTAGAGCAGGGGCCAGCCGCAGGGCACTAGGCAAAGAGGGGAAAGGGCCACCCCGGACACCATGCAGCTTTGGGCCACTAGATGTCACCCCCTGACCAGCGGACGAGGGCCCAAGTCCCACCTCTGCCTCTTGCGAGGGAGGCTGTTGTTCTTGATGAGCAGGGACTTGATGTGCTCAGCAAGCAGCTCGTCGTGCTTCATGCACCAGTGCCGCAGGATGCTGGTGGTGAACTGGTCGTCGGGATGGCACGGCCTGCTCAGCACCATCTTCACCATCTCCTCGCTGGGCCTGGGGGCGTGAGGGAGGGCCCTCAGGAACCCCTGCTCTCTCCCACCTACTTATTTCCCAAACCTCAGCCATCGACGCCCCACCCGAGTCTGCAGCTTCCTGCTCTCACACCCTCTCCCTCTTCTCTCTGGGCCCAGGAAAGCTGGTTTCACGGCCGGGACACAGAACCGATTCTTCGGGTTCTGTGGTGGTAGCTGGCACGTGCTGGGGAAGTGGCTCACCGAATCTCCCCCACCTTGCCCAGAACAGTCAGGAAGTGGGGCCAGGGAGGCGCAGTGTCCAGCCCGAGGAGGCGCTGGGGAGGGACTGGCAGGCCACAGCCCCCAACCTGCCCACTTCCCGAAGGACACGCAGCTGTACCGCCTCTGATGTCTCAGGTGAGAGTAAACAAGGTGGAAGGCAGGAAAGAGGTAGGAAGGAGACAATACCCAGCTGCTGGGAAAGCGCCAGCGCTGGAGGGCAGAGGGGCCTCCTCCATGTTAGCCCTGTGGCCTCAGGAGAGGGGGGGTGGGGAGCAGGAAACAGGGATGTCCGGTCCCCACCCCACCCCCTCCTCCCAGGGCAGCTCCTGGTGGGCAGGGGTGCGAAGCTGAGAGGAAGCCAAGCCCGGATCCCAGGGGAGCTGCCTGTTGGTAAATCATGGTGGGGGAAGGGCACAACAGCAGATGTGCACAACAGGAGGGAGTGTGGCCAGCCTCCTGAAGGAGGACAGGAGCCCTTCTCAGGGGGCTTATCTTTTGGAGCACGATCACTGGGAGCTCGACTCCCTGCACGTAGAACTTACTTCTCCCTTCGGAGCTGAAGCAACAGGCAAGACAGGGCCTCTGGGTGCTCTGTAAGGGGTCGGGGGGATGGGCAGGTAGAAGCTGTTGAGAGGGCAGAATTCCGGGGGGAATCCTAGCACGTCTCCCGTCCCCCAATCCACAGCCACTCGAAGCAGCAAGCACGGTCTTCCAGGGGAGGACAACCCGCCGCTGCTCCTGAGCCCCTGCTCCTGCCTGGCGCGGCGTGGCCGGCCTGCAGCACGTCTCCAAAGAGCCGGAGTGGCTGACGGGCACTTCAGCACTCTGCCTCCGGGAGGGGCAGCAGTGGGGCCTCGGCCTTCCCCTGTCCCTCCCCCTATTCTCGCTGCCTGCGACCGTACTCACCTTTGTACTTGAGGTGCTGCAGGATGGGGATGATGGTCTCCAAGGGGATGTTGTGGGCCAGGAAGAGCTGCCACGCACAGTACTGCTCAAAAGTCTCCCAGTCCAGGCTCTGGACTGCAGGGGACAGAGAAGGGGTGCGTTCTCTCTCTCTCTCTCTCTCTCTCACACACACACACACACACACACACACACAGGGCTAATCCACGGACTACACGCACACACAGGGCTAATCCACGGACTACCAGCATCCCAAGCAGGGCTGGTATACAGGTGGGGACAGTGACCGACACTACAGATCCTCTCCCTTTCCACACAAAGGGTTATTTCCGAAGGGTTCGTATCGCTTCTGTATTCCCACAGCCTAAGCAAGAAACAGATCCAGAGACACTGCCCAGGCCCACACCGCATGGCACAGCGGCGGCCTATCCCATTTGCAGCCCCATAGCCAGCTCCGCTATCCCTAGAAAATACCCAGGGATGCCACTCCTTTCTCCCCCAGGTGTCTGAAGGGGTCTGCTCACTTACTGAGTATGTTGAGGACGGAGTCCTTTCGAAACATAACCAGGTTTCCCATCATCACATGGCAGACCAGCTCCTGGAGCTAAGGAGGGGGAGGAAGAAGGCAAAACCCATTGGTTCTAAAAGAGGCAGAGCAGCTAGTATGGAAGGAGGGGCAGGAGGGCGCACAGGGGGAAAAGCCAGAGGAAATGAGAACCTAGTTTAAAGGGCTGGGGAGGAAATGATGGATGCTGGATTTCTGAAGGGTCAAGGGGCTGGTGAAGAGCACCAGGCCTGTTTGGGGGCAAAACAGGTTTTAAAAAAACACAAAAAAAACAAAAACCATTAAAGTGGTTTCCATGCCGTGCCAGCAGAGGGAGAAGCCAACTTGTCTACCCGGCCCAAGTCTGCCAGGTCCCATCCCCGTCCTGTGCCTGAGGAGGGGTGAAGGGCCGTGGGAGGCTCTGCTCTGGGAAAGAAGTATGGGCAGGAGAAAAGCCAAGAAAGAACAGCTTCTCTGTCATAAATGGGGCACAGGAGTGGCCCCGAGGAACAGAAATGGACCCCAGTTCAGTAGGAGAATGCATTAGCAAAGCTGGTCTCCTGGGGGCCCTGTGCACAGTGGAAAGGTCAATGGCCTGATCATTTTCATCCTGAGCCAAGGGGAAGGCCAGTTGAGAGCTAAAACAAAACACCCCATCCACCCACCCACCCACCACCACCACCACCACCTCCTCACTTTCCTTGTGGAACTGGAGGGCCCAGATAACGCAGAGAATGAGCCCAGCCTGCCTCCCAGGGGATCCACTTCCCTTCCAGCCCCCAGGCCTGAGGCCACACAGGCGCAGTGAGGTCCTGGCCCCCCTCAGCCGGCTTTTCCCTTGATGAGAGCTCCTCGTGCACCTGTGCAGAGTCAATAACAGCCACGATCATGTTCAGCAGCTCGCCGCTCCGCAAGGTCTCATCTGGAAACTGGCCAGAAAATGACAGAAGCTGGAGTAGGGGTCCAGGGTGCCCCCTCGGCTTGCACCTCCTAACTCAACCCTCTTCCTTCTGGCACGCTCAGGGGACAGCAGGGCTGGGCAGGCGTGGGGCCCTAACGCAAGTCCCTAAACAAAGATCCGACAGTTGTGAAGCCGGGACTCTAATCTTTCAATAACTGAGATTTGTTCTCTTTGTGTCCACACTGCGAGGAGGGTGTGTGTGTCAGGAAAGGAACTGGGAGCGGTCTAGAGATGGAAGTAGAATCAAGGATTGGATGTGATGGGGAGTGCCGTGCGGCAGCGGTAGCAAAATAAGGCTTTGTGTCTCTGGCAATAAAAGTAAATCCAGTCCATATAAACCCTCAGGCAAAGAAGAGAAGGTGCAGAGTGTTTAGGGTGCATGCGGGGCAGGCAGGTTCTCTTCCTGGGAGGGAGCAGGGGAGGAAACTGCCACATGCTGGGCACGCCCCCGCCCCCGCCCCCACCCCCGCAGGTTCTGGGGAGATCGCAGTTCCTCCTATTATGCTCACACCCTATGCCCTGATGTCCCTGTTCCTGGGGACTTTCACCGAGAGGAGGAAGGGGTGGTGCCTCCTCTGGTGTCCCAGTCCCTAGAGAAGATGGAGAGTGAACAGGGGATGAGAGTCTCCACCACAAAGGCTGTGGTCTTTGGGAGCCACTGGAGAGAAACTGAGGGCGACCATCAGAGGGCAGGAGGGCCTGCAGTGTGTGAGTGTGGATGTGGCCGGGGCCTGTCCTGGGTCCACACGGTCTGGCCAGAGCTAAGAAGCCAAGTGTATAGGTCCAGCCCCCACTCACAGCACAAAGCACAGAATAAAAGACATTTTTTCACTTTTAATGGGGGGGAGGGGTCCACTGAGGCCAGCAGGGGTGGGTAAAGGAGGGTCAGGGCCGTATGCAGTGAGCCCGCCCCGCACAGCCGCCCCCCTCCCTGGCAGTCCAGCACAGACACTGACCTCTGTGTAGATGGAGGGGGTGAGGTGACACAGAAGCCGCACGTCATCCTCCTGACAGGCCTTCATGTCCATCATCAAGCAGGTGTGCAGGTCGCCCAGCTGGGTGGCCTGGGCGAAGGACTCATACAGGTTCATCTTCCCGGCAGCGGCTTTGCTGCAAGACCAGTGAGGCCTGAGCCAGCAGCCCGTCCCCGGGCTTCCGGCTGCCCCCGACGCTCTGGGCTAATCTGTCTCGTGGCCCTCCCCTGCCTTCCTCAGGGCTCCGGACAGGGTGCTGCCCACAATCAACGAAGCTGCCAACTGGTGACAGTCCAACACAGGAGAGGGGCAGGGACACAGGGGACCCCACCGCACATCACACAAGAGACACTCAGGAGAAGGTAAGGCCTGAACATAAAGACTAAAAACCACAGACTTGAGAAAACACAGGAGTAAATCTGCATGATGCCACAAGCCCAAGTGACAGAAGAAAAGGTAAACTGGACTCAATAACATGTAAAACTTCTGTGTCTCAAAGGAGCCATCAAGGGAATGAAAAGACAACCTGCAGAATGAGAAAATATTTGTAAACCAGATGTTTCATAAGGGACTTGTATCCAGAATACTAAAACAAATACAAAACAAAACAAAAACCTTCTTAAAAATCAACAATAGGGGCGCCTGGGTGGCTTAGTTGGTTACGCGTCCGACTTTCGCTTAGGTCATGATCTCGCGGTTCGTGGGTTCGAGCCCCGCGTCGGGCTCTGTGCTGACTGCCAGCTCAGAGCCTGGAGCCTGTTTCAGAGTCTGTGTCTCCCTCTCTCTCTGACCCTCCCCTGCTCACGCTGTCTCTCTCTCTCTCTCTCTCTCCTAGAAATAAATAAAACATAAAAAAAAAAAAAAAAAAAATTTAAATAAAAAAAAAATCAACAATAAAGAGGGGCGCCTGGGTGGCTGAGTTGGTTAAGCAACCGACTTTGGCTCAGACCATGATCTCACGGTTCGTGGGTTCGAGCCCCGCGTCGGGCTCTCTTGGTTGCGCACGCGCTCTTTCTCTCTCTCTCTCTCTCTCTCTCAAAAATAAACATTAAAAAAACAGGAGAGGATCTGAAAAGACATTTCTCCAAAGAAAATATGCAAATAGCCACTAATAAGCACGTGAAAAGATGCTCAACATCATAACCATCAGGAAAACACAAATCAAAACCACCAGGAGACATCACTTCGCACCCATCAGGATGGCTGTAACCAAAAAGCCAGATGACGACTGGCGCCGTTGGGGAGCACCTCAAACACTGGCGCCCTCCCACGCTGCCGGCAGGGAGGTAATACGGCTGCTGTCCGGCAGTTTCTCACAAATTTAAAATGAGAGTTAGTGCTGACCCACAGTTCCACTCTTGGGCACATGTACCGCAGGAAACTGAAAACACATGTCCAGGTAAAAACTTGTATGTGAATGCTCAGAGCAGCTGTATTCACAACAGACAAAAAAGCAGAAACAAACCAATGTCTGCGGATGCGTGAGTGGTGCCGAAGGACAATATCTGGCCACACACAGGAATGAAGTACCAATTCGTGCTACAATGGGGATAAAACTCTAAAACGTTACACTAAGTGAAAAAAGCTGGTCACGAAAAACACACATCGTAGGATTCCATTTATATGAAGTAAACAGAAAAAGTAAATCTATAAAGACAGAGAGCAAATCAGTGGTTAAGAGGGGTGAGGTGAAAGGGACAATGGAAAAGTGACTACTAACTGGGACCCACGGGTTCTCCTGGGGTGGATGAAAATGTTCTAAAGTAGCCAGCAGCAATGGTTTGAACAACTGAAAACCACGGAATTATATACTTTAAAGCTGTTATTTAAAAAACCCAAACACACAGAAGGCCCTGGTGATGACAGCCACGGGCGGGGGAGTCAGCGTACCCAGGGGAGGCTCCTACCCACCTGGCCCTCAGGTAGTACAGCAGGTGGTAGCCGATCTTGGGCTGTTTCTGATACAGCTCAGAGAGAAGGTCCAGAAGCAGAGAGAAGCTGCTGTTGTCCTCTTGCATCTGGCACAGGTTTCTGGACGAGGGAGATGGGAGGAAAGAACAGAGCTCAACGCAGGGCAGACTCTCCTGGGCAGCTTCTGGGGAGGTGTGGGCTGTCTGTGCCCCCTGCACACCCCTTCCTTCTGGAAAGGAGTCCCATGACCCGAGGACAGAGGCATATGCCTGCTGACAGGAGGGAAGATGGAACGGCAGTGCCTCCGACGGCTGGGTCCTTACCTGAATATCAGGTAGAGAGGCTTTCCCACAGACTCCTCCAGGGACCTGCGGGGGGCGGGGGGGGGGACACCGAAGAGCCCACGTGAGTGGGGAAGGTGGGCTGCAGGAAGACGCTATGGAGGCCAGACGCCAGCCTGCTCCTGTCCTAACCAAAGGTAAACTTGCCGGTGCCGCAGAGGCTCGGTCACAATCTAGGTTGTGACTGTCATTGAAAATGTGATTTCCGGGGCACCTGGGTGCCTCAGTCAGTTAAACGTCCGACTTCGGCTCAGGTTGTGATCTCACAGTTCATGGGTTCAAGCCCCACATGGGGCTCGCTGATGACAGCATGGAGCCTGCTTGGGATTTTCTGTCTCCCTCTCTCTGCCCCTCCCCGGCTCGTGCTCTCTCAAATATAAATGAACAGAAGAAGAAAAAAAAAATGAGACTCCTGCTCTTCAGGGAGGATACAGGCAAGGGTCCAATGCCACCTAGAGCAGCAAGGGCTGGGGCCCCTGGGCACAGGGGCAGGGCTCACAGGAAAGGACGCACGTCCACTGCCCAGTACTCCAAATTCAGTAGGCAAAAATAAACCCTTAAATGAATGGGCACACGTTGAGACTAAAAACAAGTGAAGAGAGGGGTGCCTGGCTTACTCAGTTGGTAGAGCATGCAACTCTTGAGCTCAGGTTTTTAAGTTTGAGTCCCACATAGGGGTATAGAGATTACTTGAAAATAAAATTTAAAAACCAGTGAAGAACTATTTCTCTCAAGTCTACAGCAAGATGCCCCCTGGATTGGGGCTCCTGTGGGTGGGTGGAGGGTCAGGGAGAGAAGCCTTACTCTTCAGTGATCTCCTCAGGCAACACCTCCCCTCGAAAGTGAGCTTTGAAGAGCTCCTGCAGGCAGGAAGCAAGGACAGACAGCTGCTCGGAGTCGAAGTCTTCCTGGGAGGGGACACTAGGAGTGGGTTCTCACCACCTGACCCAAGCCTCACTGGCCCCACCACCCGGAGCCACCTCCAGGACCAAGAGGCCCTGCCCGCCAGAGGGGACCCATCTGGGACACGGGAAGGAAGGAGTCAGCCGCTTGGATGGGGAGTCCTATGCGGGGCGGGCTGCGCTGCTTCCTTCTTAAGGGGGATTGTTTCCCTCACCTCCAGGACCTGGTCCACGATTTCCTGCATGACCTCACATTGGGCCTCGGTGTCACTGCAGTGTAGAATGGAGAGGAAATCGCAGGGACATACATGACAGCAGAGGGCAGGACACATACCCAGCAAAGCACATTCACGCACGGACAAAGCAAAGGAGGCCTGGGTGAATCCTGGCTTGGGTGGGGGACGCTTTAGGGCAGAATTTGCTGCTCTCCATGCAGAAGGGAAATCCCCACCATCCTGCTTTGGTGCTGAGAGGCTCTTTTCCTCATAATCTATGAGTTAGGGCACCTGGGTGGCTCAGTCAGTTAAGCACCCAACTTCGGCTCAGGTCATGATCTCACACAATTCGTGAGTTCGAGCCCCGTGTCAGGCTCTGTGCTCACAGCTCGGAGCCTGGAGTCCGCTTTGGATTCTGTGTCTCCTTCTGTCTCTGCCCCTCCCCGGTCCCTGCTCTCTCTCTCTCAAAAGTAAACGTTAAAAAAAATTAAAAATAAATAAAAAAAAGAAACTATGGGGTGAGAAGCAGGTGTTGGGCAATGAGGAACCTCACAATCTAAAGGCAGAAGGCACAGCCCGGAGCTTCCACTGCCTCTCCACGCCCCCAGCACCCCCGCTCGGTACCAGGGAGGAAGCTGGTGCTCGGCCTCCTGAGGCCTAGGACAGGACGCGCACGCACCTCCCCTTCTGGAGCTGGAGCACTTTGTCCCTTAGGGACTCGTCCAATTGGTCAAGATATGGGGTGATATCCACTGGCTCCTCCACAACCGTCTCCTTGATAGGGTGGAAGCGGAATTCTCTCTTCTTTCCTGAAGGGAAAGCAGTCATTTGCCCAGACGCCAGCCACAGGGACAGCCACCGGGTGTGCAGGGGGCCCTCGGCGTCGCCCCTGCGTGTGGGCGCGCCCAGCCTAGGGAGCAGACAAGGGTGGGGCTCTGTGCCCTGGAGTCCCACCTAGTGACCCTGCTACGAAAACTAACTTGGGGGCCCAGGCAACACAGAGGCCGCTCCTGCCACCTGGTCCCCTCAGGGTGACGCCACCCGAGCCCCTTTGATGCCGCACGTACCTCTGCTGCTGAGGTCCTCCTCGTCGTCGCTGAAGGCTGCCTCCGCACTGTCGTAGCAACCCTCGTCCCTGTCTGACATGTGGTTGTCCGTCTCCACGGAAACCGGCTCCTCAAGTTTGACTTGGGAGGAAAGAGACAAGGCACCCGATGGCCTCCTGTGACCTAACATGGCCGACACCCTGGAAAGGGGAGGCTGGGGAGCAGGGGGCTTACAGGCAGCTCATGACCCAAGGGCACCACAGAGCCTGAAGGACACCCTCCTGTCCTCACAACCTCCCACAGGGGCAGGCGGTTCTGCCAGGAGCAAGAAAGGAAGGGAGGTGCCCGCTGTGCTGAGCGCGTGTCATCCAGCAGGTGAGACCAGGGACGGTCCCAAGTGCTCTTCACTTCAAAACCGAGTTGGGAAGCTCTGCTTGGTTTGTCTTACCCCAAAACACAAAAGGGTGCACGTGTGTGTAACCGGGAGCAAGACCCGAGACCCAGCACGACCACCTCGCATCAGGGGCCAGGGGCCGGGAAGGCAGACACACGTCCCAGAAAAGCCTTCCCTGTGGAGGGGAGACTTTTTCATGAGAGAAGAAACAGGTGCTGAGGAGCAAGAGAGGGCAGCACAAGTCAGGTAAGATCAGACTGAAAAAGAACCAGAGAAGACAACACATAAATGCATCAGAAAAGGAAGTGGGGAAGGAAAACCGGAACCAGACAGTCAGAGGTGGAGACCCGCACGGGGGAGACCCCCTACATGGCTAAGAGCCCTGGGTGTCCCACACAGGTGACGGGAGGGAGGGTCCCATACCTTCCACAGGTGGGCTGGGTGAGCTGCAGAACTCAGGGAACTTCTCCCTGAGCATTGCCCGCAGCTCCTTATCCAACTTGGGGTTGTCGAACAGGGGAGCCAGATGCCTGTGGGGGGAACACGAATGAAGGTTCACTTCGCAGCTCCTCACCTCTAATGCGGCGTGCACTTAGGGAGACGGGTCTACGGCTGACCAGCACAGCCGGGCTGCACTCAAAGCCTCGGGATATGACGGCAAGACAGAAATCTCTTTAAGAGTCAAGAGGACATATTCCCAGCCGTCTGCGATGGGGCCAGTACTTTCTATACTAGTCAAGAAAAAAGGGTCTGCAGTGGTCTGACAGTATCTGAATGTGCCTCGCCTAGTGATACAAGAAAAAACAACCCATCCCCCAACCTGCCTACAGGCACATGAAGTTCTTACGCCAAGACCCGTTTCTCCACAATGTGGTTGAGGGAGGAGAAGACACCCTGTCGCACGTGGCCCTCCAAAGGTGGATAGAAATTGGGAATGATCTGGAAGGGAAGAAAGGGAGGGGAGAATGAGCACATGACTTTCCATCCAGAGTGTTCTGTACTAGATCTAAGAGGCTGCTTCAGTTTTGATTAGGAGACACTGGGGAAATATGACTGTAGAAAGGTCTGGAATGATCCTGAGCATTCCAAGCTGCTAAAATGGCTAATTCTTACTAGACCCGGCTGTTCCTCAGAGAGACCAGATTCTATCTTTAAGTCATTATCCCTCAAGTCGAGAAAGCCCATGGAGACATGGCGAGATCCCATGGGAGATGGCGGGAATAGGGGAAGGGTACTGCTCACTAACTTGGGGGCCAGGACCTAGGATTACAGGTGCTCCCACAATGAAGGGCACTGGGAAGACCTAGAAGGTGAAGGGGACACACACTTACGCGGCACATGAAGTCCAGGAGTGTGGCAGTGATGGCTGGGTGTGGCTTCATGGAGTGGTGCATGACCAGGATGGCTGGTTCTGGAGAAGGAGGAATTAAAGGGCCCCCACATCAGGCAGTTTGTTCCCAGTTCCATGAAACAAGGCATCAAAACAGACGAATGGTTCCAGAGAGAGCTGTATCCCTTCTCCCTATTCTCACTGAGCAGACCCAAAAGCAGACAACCCCAAACAGCTCCTAGCTCTCATCTCCCTTGTCCAGCATCTGGCTTAGAGGAGGGTGGTGGTGGGAGAGAAAACGCAGGACTCGGCACAGCTGCCCCACCGGCGTGTGAGCATAAGGCTCTAGGGCAAGAGAAGGGGAGTGCGTGCCTGGCCTCATGAAAGCAGTCTTCCTTCCTCGTCAAGGGTGCCCTCGTGAGGAACAACGGAACTGCTCCCAGATAAGCGGTCTCCCCCAATGCTGCCCTGAGGGTTATGACCACTGTCACCGAGACTAGGCAGCAGCCTGGCAAATGGCGGTGGTGTTACCTGCTCCCAGTCACATACCTATGTTCATAATGCTATCCTTGTCTGGGCTAAAGAACAGCCAGTCATAAAACAAAGCCAGCTTGGCATTGGAGGCAGCGACATTTGACTGGAAGAGAGAGGTGAGAAAAGATGGTTGGTTTCATCACACAGCAACCTTCCCTGCACAAGCCCAAGACAGACTCCAGGGTCCATGTGGCTGCCTGTCTATGAAGAGAATTGAGTTCCGAGTGAGACAGACCACAGCCTCCAGGGGGGAGGGCACCCATGTCTGCGTGTCAGTGAGACTGGCCTCAGTCTCACCAATCAAGCGGCCAGGGACTGGCCTCGGTTCTCGTTCGTCCAGAACACAGCCCTGCTCCTAGAGAAGGAGACTGGGGCCTAGCCAACACAGAACTCAGACTAGGGCTTAGGCTGCCCTTCCTGGGCTCCTGGGGCGCATTCCCGGCTGAAAGCCCCCTAGGAACAGGAGTCAGCACATTCCAAGGACCCAGTCAGCCGGGGGAGGGAACTCTGCTGGAAGAAGTCAGAAGGCAGCAAGAGGCCAGAGAGCAGACAGTTTGGAGTTTCCCCACCTAAGGGACAGAGAGGAAAATGAAACGGCTGAAAGAAACGGCTCCCCTGTGGAGTTTGCACAAGTAACCAAAGCTGATGCCAAAAGGCTGTGAAGTGAGGGTTTAAGACAAGCCCAGAATGTGAGGAAGGAGCCATTCAGAGGAGTAACTACATATGGTTCTGGGAGCTAAAGGTAACGACAGGGAGGCCTCAGAAATCGAGGCTTGGAGGTCAGCAGTGAAAGCAGAGATGAACCTGTCCAACTCCAAACCCAGATGGGAAATACTGAGTGTAGTCAACTCCCAGAGAGACGGACAGAGGCAGGAGGAAGGCTGACATTCAGCGGCAAGAAAGTGAAGGAAGGGTCTGTAGGGGTCAGGAGGTCCAGAGTCACGAAGCCTGGAAATATGGCAAACTCGAGGGACAAGGGCCTTTCACCACCCAAGAGCGTCCACCCCACAGCTCAGCCCCTCACCGTGCACGTTGTCAGGAGCCAGCCGATGATGGCCCATCGGGGCAAGATATCTGAGCTCAGCACTTCATTTGAAGGGTGGACAACCCCACAGATTTAGCGGATGAGGTCACAGCGCAGGGACTGACTGTCTGGGGTTGACAGGTACTGGCGCTGGAACCAATCCTGGTAGCGCTTCTGCTGACCAAACCGCACCTGGAGAAAGGGGGCGCCGGGGGGGCTCAGGAGGGAGGGTGGGGTCTCGGGCTGAGGAGCGGCAGCGCCACTCAACGCTAGGCGACGCCTACCCTCCATCTTCAACTCATTCACTAACTCAAGCTTTCTTCTCAGGCCTCTCCTCCTTTGGGAAGACTCCCTGTTTTAAATCTTCCTTGACTGAAAAAAGTTGCCAAGAACCTTCCTCGCTCACGTCTTGTGCCAGGGGTGCCTTCGTTCCTGCCACCAACCTAATGTCCCAATTACCCCCAACTGTGACTGCAGCCGGGTTTTTGATTCCTTCCTCCTGTTCCGGTCACTGACTGTCCAGTAGTAAGCACTTTTCTTACCCCTTCTTGTTTTCTCAAGCCCCTTGTGGACAGCAAGAAATGTTCCTCAAGAACGAGAGCTGACCCTGACAAAGCTGGCCGAGTGACTGAAGGGTCATTATCCCAGGTACACAGACTCTCCAAACGTTCTTGCAGCAATTCCTTCCCCCGATCAGACTCTAATGTGATTACAAATGGCAACCCTGAGTAAGAGGGGAAATCTGGTTTTCCTCTTCTATTCCCAAAATTCAACCAAACTAGAGAGAGAGCAGAAAGGTTAAAATGAAAGATACATCTAGAACCAACGCCGTTCAATAGAAGTTTCAGTAATGGTGATTACTGAGCATTTAAAGTGTAGCTACCACAACCAAGGTACTGAATCTTTTATTTTACCTAGCTTTAACTAATTTACTTATTAAATTATTTTTAGTAACTTCTACATTCAACATGGGGCTTGAATTCACGACCCTACCTGGAGATCAAAAGACACATGTTCTACCAAATAAGCCAGCCAGGTGTCCCTAGCTTTAACTAATTTAAATGGCAACCCATGGCTAGTGGCTACCATACGGGGTAGCACAGATCTGTCCGGTTCCCCTGGATGACCAGGAAACCAAAAGTAGATGAGGCCAGAGGCTCCCCAACTCCAGACTGGCTGGAGAGGAGCTGTTGCCTGGAAACTCTGTTAAACAAACACAGATTCCTCAGTCAGAGTATCTGGGAGACTGTGATCCCGGAAGATGTATATTTAACACGCTGCTCAACCAATTCTGCTAGAATTCAGCCATGTTTGGAAACCAACAGGCCAGAGCTCTTCCTGAGAATTCACATTCAGCCAGAGGAATGGTGGGTTTCTCAGAATGAACACTTCTCTATACCCTTTTACACACGTTTCACACTTGTAAATTACATAATTTGTGTATAATTTTTGGTTTAGCAACTATTTTAGACAGACTGAAAGCTTCACAAGCACTCTAACCGTACCTCTTTAACTGAACACTGTCTCCCCAGCTCACAGCACCTGCCCCATGCCAGGCAGACCGGGTACCCACTGGACCACCACTCTGCCAGCAGCACTCAGTGGTGACGCGTCTGCAGGACAGAGGGGGAAGCGCAGCCAACCTGCAGCTTCTGCTCCTGCTGCGAGAGATGAGCTCACCCGGGAGGTCATGAAGAGGAGCTTAGTCTCCATGTCGGGGGTTAGACGACACGCCAGGAATTTTCGTGATGTTCTGGACTGAAGAAGCTGCAGGATGCCTGGGCCAGGTGTGTAAGGGAAGAGAAAAGAGAGAACCCTGAGGACCTTCTAGAGGGACAGAAGGCAGGTGGGGAACCTGGGCCAGGTATTTACGGCCAGCGGTCTTGCTCACGGGGAAATTCTGAGACCAGACCAACAGGGGTCAAGCACAGATACAAGTGGGGGCTCAACTCAGCATCTGAATGTTCTGCTCCAACCAACCACCATCCCCAGGACCCAGATATATTACTTCTTTTCTGCTCCTGGTCGTCCAGAGCCCCCCACTCACATTCCAGTTGGCAACATGTGGGAAAGTCAGGGGGAAACATGGGCAACCCTAGCCTCTCTTTCTTCTCCTGATGGTCCCATCTCTGGGTCCTGGGATCAATGTGGTTGTGGTATAGGCACGGGCTCTGGAGTCAGACAGACCTGGATCCAAATCCTGCCTCTGACACTCACTAGCTGTGTGGCCTTGGGCAAATTACTTAATCTCCTTGAACCTCATTTTCTTTATCTGTAAACATGGAAAGTAAAATATCCATCTTACAGCGTTGTCCTGAGAATTAAATGAATTAACACACATGTGCCTAGCACACATAAACACTCAAAACAACTCAACACATGTTCAATGTAAGAGCAAAACAATACAATAGAGGGACTAGGACCTCCCTCTCCTTTCCGGACTCTCCGGGGCCCAGACAACTGTTCCCATGTGTGCACACAGGTACGCACGCGCGCGCGCACACACTCTCTCTCTCTCTCTGTCTCTCTCATGCATGTTGCAGGTGGGCAGGGACCCTGAAAAGGGGAAAGGGTTATCAAAAGGACCTTGTCCAGGGGAGGCACACTAGACTCCCTCCCCTGAACAGAATTTCGGCTTAGCTGGATCTCTGGAATTCAGAGGCAAGACTGCTAGCAGGGAGAAGCGCTCTCTTACAGGGCGAATTCCAGCCCCTCTGCTGACTCAGTCTCACGAGCTGACCTCTGACTCCTCTGCTGGACCCAGTAAGCCTGGAAACTGGTCATCAGCTCACCTCCCAAGCCAAAGAGGAGGAGGGAGCTGGAGGAGGAGGGGGAGGATCATGCTTCTACCTCAGTTTTTCTTGGGAGCAATGGCAGCAGCAGCCTGCCAAGCAGGGGCTGTCTGGGAACCATAAGAATTGCTCTGAACTCGTGCCACCCCCACACCCAGCTATACTGGGCACAGCCTGCCCCGTCCCAAGCTTCCTATTTCTGGCCACCAAGCCTCTCTCCTACCCTCCAGCCTCCGCCCTCTTGACTCACTCAGCACACACACACTGAACTCCCACCTCTCAAGAGCAGGATGCCCTGGCCCTTACTTACCTGTGAACTGGGGACTTAAGGCCTGAGGGTTATGGATAATATCTTTCCAAAGCAGTTCAAATTCTGGTATCCTGGCAACATTCTGAAGTAGTCGTACGAGGTCCCGGCCAATCATCAAACATTCCATGAACTTGATGAGGGGACGGGGGACAGGAGAGAGAATGAAAACACGGATGATTTACCTGCTGCAGGGAGACCAAGGAGCGGCTCGTTCTCGGGAAGGAAGGAAAGAGGGCCGACGGGACCAGAGGGTTTCTTCTGGCACCGAAGGACCAGCTCCCAGCTGCTTGGGGGAGAGAGCTGGAAGCCGGGGACGGACATACGGACGATAGGCTGCTGGAAACTGCTGAAGCCCTGCTGACTTTCACACCAATCTATTCCTTTCTGCCCAGAATGGTCTTGACCCAGGTCGAGAGACCACACTTCCAAAAGGACAGGACCGGCAAGCTTAGCCCCAGACACCTTCCCAGACCCCCTTTGGTCCAACAGAGCCGCCTGTGCTAAGGGAAATGATCTCCATCCGTGCTGTCCAAAAGGGTCACCACCAGCCACATGAGGCTAACGAGCACTTAAAATGTGTGTGGATAATTCAACTAAGGAACTCAACTTTTAAATTTTATTTTGATTAACTTTAAATTGCCACACGTGGGGAGTGGGACTGCATTAAAGATCAGAGCTCTGGGATCGCTCTTGGGAGATCTCACAGTGGACAGTTCATAATCCCACTTGACCACAGCCGTCACCCAGGTGGGTGTGGGAGGTGGCCTAACAGTGGGCAGCTGGTGTCTGTGGTGTGCAAATGCCCATGAAGAGGGCCTGAAAACCCCTAGCGTGCCAGTCTAACAGACAGCATTTCCTGGAGCCAGAGCTGTTCCACATGGATTGCCCACCTTCTCCCTTCCTCGGTTTCAGAATGATGAAAACACACCAGGCCTTGAGCCACCCCCATCTCTCCAAAACGACATCTCTAGCCTAGGTCACCTCAAAAGGTGTACACAGATGTCCACCCTAGGTTCATCTGCCCACTGTCTTCGTCCTCACCCGTTCCCGAAGCAGCGACATGCAAAAGTCCACCTCCTTCTGCCGCAGGGCCTGGAGCTGGGCGGTTCCGTGGTGGTCGACGATGAGGCGGAGGTACGTGTACACAGCCATGGCAATGAGGATGCTGCTCTTCAACACCCATTCCCTGCAGAAGGTGGGGGGACAGCTGGCATCTGCGCGCTGTGTAGACTCGTTCCCCCTCCCGGTTCACGCCCACACTTGCTTCTGGGGCCTCAGAAATGTCCGATGATTGGCACTGGGAGGAGGATCATTGATTCCCTGATGGTTTGCTCATGACCTATCTTGGACTACCAACTGGCTCAGGTAGGGACAACCTCCTACCACTCCACCAGGTGCCCAATGGAGATAAGCGCCGAATGAAAGCAACCTCCCTCTTTCACGTAACTGTTTGGCTTCCAATCAAATACTTGTTCATTGATTTGCTCGTTCAAACATTTACTGAGCACCTGTCATGTATGTGTCAAGCACCATGTGAGGCACTAGGGACAGAGATTAAACTCTAGCTTCTATCCAGCCCAGAGAATGGGGGAAAGAGATTCTTGAAGTGTCCCAAAGCCAGCAGTTCTTACAGTGTGGAAAGAGGACCTCCAGGGGCTAAGACACCTTGGGGACCCTGGAGGTTTCAGGATGCACTGTGTCAGCCCTTGCCATGGTGCCTGCCGTTGGCCACCCGCCATGCTATACAGGGTTCCCTGGCTCTCTGGCCACTCCTCCCACTCCCAGACAGTAATCTGAAATCACGATCTGAAAAGAACATGATTTTGGATGGCAAAGCTTGTTTTCCCAGTAGTTGTTAAATTTCTCTGGGGGAGAAGGTAATGAGTTGTGTGCTCCCTGCTGCTTTAAAAAGGGTAGGGAGACAGTGGGGAGAGAACAAAACTCCAAAGCGGTCTCAAGTGCCAAAACTGGGGAGCCATCTCCCTGAAGCAAGTACTTGTAAGGGCTTTGGTACCCCTGCTGGAAGCCAGGGAACCAGAGAAAGAAATTTAATTAAGCTAACCAGGCAACATCCTGATTCCGGAAAAGTAATCAAGACACCTAATTAAAAGACTCTAGTCTTTTCCTTTCACAGAATGAACACAGAAGCTAAGGACAATGGGGAGGCTCTCCCCGACATGCTACCTGTTAATTCCATGGCCTTAGAGACCCTTAGGAAGGAAGGAGAAGGGGGGATGTGGAAGAAGACTTTGTTTTGTCTGGTTTTTGAGAGAGCAAGCGAGTGAGCAAGCATGCGAGTAGGGAATGGGCAGAGGTAGGAAGAGAATCCCAAGCAGGCTCTGCGCTCTGAGCCCAACACCTAGCTCGATCTCACAACCATGAGATCATGACCAGAGCTGAAATCAAGAGTTGGACACTTGAAACCGACTGTGTCACCCAGGCATCCCAAGAAGATGGTTTTAAACATCTAGGGATTCATTTACACCAAAGGATTTGAGTTTTTATTGGACAGGAGCAGAGGGAGGGCGGTTATCTACCCAAGTGAGGGAACTGCAGCTTTACCACGGAGGAGCAGAAACAAAATGAAAACGACCATCTAGGAAGACTGTGAGCAGGGGGTGAATGCATCTGAGTCCTGGGATGGGGTAATAAAGAGAAGAAGAAAGTGAGACCATCGGACCCAGGACACCAGAAGGCACAGAGACCCTGCAAGAACGTGCTAGGATCTCCGGGGCTGTGCAGTGGCCCCAAGCCAAGTGCCCAAGGCCAAGCCGCAGCAGAGAGTAGAGCCCAGGGCACCAGGTGGCGCCCAGCTCTCTGCTGGGGCCGTGCCCGGAATATGTGTGAATAAGGGAGGAAGTCTGTTCTTCTGAAGCACAGGAAATATGGACATTCGACTACTGTGCTGGCCTCGCAGATAACAGACTCAGAAGACAAGCAACAGGAGACCAAGAGGAGGCCTCCCCCCCAACAAGTTCAAATATGGAACAGCCCTTATAAAATTTCTGGTCCTTTGACGGGAAAGGGAAAGAACTGGCCAGAAGCCCAGTGTATCCCCCTTAGGCCCTCTACCACTGCAGCCCCCCAGGCCTGTGTGCTAACTTGAGCAGAGTTCCCAGGCCCGTTACCTCCTCGTTCCCACCGCTCCGCCTGCCACTTCAAGAGAGCAGGGGTTGTTGGGTGGAGAGCCTCGGAAGGGAGAAAAGGGGTACCTGCCAGGCCTGAGTGGTTGGCTGGCCCCACTCTGCTGAGCTCATTCTCCCATGTCTCCCCCCAAAAGATAAACATTCCAAGGAGGTCTGGATCAAAAATAAACCTTTATCAGATGAAACTAGTTTTTCCTGGGCTCTGAGATATTTTGGCAAAGACCTCTGTCCCACCCCTCATCCCCTGGACCATGCCATGGCCTTGATTCTTCCACTTGCCCTCCCTCCCCCGCCTCACCTTCTCTAACCTTAGGTGTTCTCAGGCCACCCACACCTGTACCCGTCATGGTGGACTCTACCTCTGCTCTGTCAGGATATCCAGGACACTCTCTGCCAACCAGATATTTTTTGCAGTAACATCTCCACCTGATTTCAAAGGGGGAGAAAACAGAACAAGAATGGCTTTGATTAGCAGGTCCACTAATCCAACACAGTTTACCCATCCTGCTTCTCCATCCCTAACTGGAGGTTCTGAGCATTGGAAAATCTTTCTGTTCAGTCACACTTTGAAGTTTCCCTTTTGCCTCCACAGAGAAAAGAAGGGAAAGTTCTAGAATTTTCCAGAAACCAGAGCTGTTACTTTTCCATAGATTGGGGGTTGAAGTGGGATACTCTGACCCTGGAAATGGAATGTCTGGGACACAGACATGAAGAGCCCCTGGTTAGAAAAAAGGGTGACATCTCAAATAGTGCCTGAGATACAGGCAGCCAGTGACAATGGCCATCCAGCATCAGGATGTCCCAAATCCCAAGTCAGGCACATGACAGGCCAAGGGTTTCTTGTTTCCAGGTATCACGGTCTTCTGTGCTTGCTATGGAACTTCCTAGGGCAGAATTACATGTGGCAATGCCAGACCAAAGCCCAAGGATGAGAAGTGGAGACTGGAAAGACCAAACAGGGAAGGAAACACGAGGAGGTAAAAGAGCCAGTACAACACCATGCTTGCTCCTTCCGAGTTTAAAAAGTCCACGTCAGGGTGCCTGAGTAGCTCAGTCAGCTGAGCATCCAACTTCAACTCAGGTCGTGATCTCTCACTTCATGGGTTCAAGCCCCGCGTCAGGCTCTGTGCTGTTAGCTTTGGGCCTGGAGCCTGCTTCAGGTTCTGTGTCTCCCTCTCTCTCTCTGCCCTTCCCTGGCTCACACTCTGTCTCTCTCCGCCTCCCCTGCTCGTGCTCTGTCTCTCTCAAAAATAAACAGTAAAAAGAAAAAAATTAAAAAAAAAAAAGGTCACATATCACACAGGGTAAGGTTTATGCTCATCGAAACAGGAGTACCGGGTTACAGACAATCCTAAAGGGGACGTGAGGAACCAACGGGAACGAGGAGATAGCGGAGCAGGTGATTTTTAAACAAACACGTGATTTGGGGAGAAGAGGCAGCATGGGCAGGCCTCTTGGATATTCAGTGGCTCGGACTGATGTCACTGATGCCAACAAGATAATAAAACCAAAATGTCAGGGTCCCTTCTGTGACACAGTTCTTCCCTCAAACTGGTCCCCAACAGATGCCATAAATATTTGGAAGCAAGAGCTGAAACATGGGAGTGGAGCCAAGGAAGACACTTGGGTTTCTGAAGGCATAATTCATGGGAACAAATGATCTGCCCTCCCCTCTCTTCCCATTCCCTCCAGATCTTTCCTTTTTTTTTTTTTAATGTCTTTATTTTGAGAGACAGAGACAGAGAGCAACCAGGGGAGGGGCAAAGAGAGGGAGACACAGAATCTGAAGCAGCTCCAGGCTCTGAGCCGTCAGCACAGAGCCCAACGCGGGGCTCGAACCCACGAACTGTGAGATCATGACCTGAGCTGAGGTCAGACGCTTAACTGACTGAGCCACCCAGGCGCCCCCTCTCCAGATCCCTCCTTGTCCAACTTGCCATGAAACCCCAGAGTAAGGACTGGCTAAACCAGGCCAACTATTCTACACTGTGCACTGAGTTTGGCAGGAAGGAAAACAAGGCAGGACATACTGCTTCAAGAGACCCCTCCCCCTATGACTTTTCCATTTCTGCCTGCAGCATGTGTGGCCAGAAGAGGCCTGTCTCAGAAGGAAAGAATCCAGGCAACCCAGGAACTGAAACCCCCAGGCCCTTCACTGTCCTCCACAGCCTGCACCCAGCCTCTGGGCTCCTCTCTCTCCTTTGCACTCCTGCCATCCGACTCACCGGCAATCTGCTTCATGAACGTCATGCAGACACCGTCGGCGCCCAGAACCGCACTCTTCACTAGCTCCCGCACCAGCCACACCAACTAAAGGAGAGAGGAGACGGATGAAGGGAAGGGCCTGTAAATCTGAGGAAGGGGTAAATCCGACCATGTTACAGTTTAGGTGTACGAAGGTGGGGCATGTCACCCGATTCCGCTTTCCCTTTCCTCTGAGAGAGAGGGTCCGTCCTCTCTTGTGTCTTCGAGCTGGCTCTCCCTCTCCGTTCCCAGCCTTACCTGAGTGCGGCAGGTATCCTGCAGCTTCAGGTACTTCTCCATAAGTATCTGGTTGATCTTGTTCAGGACAATATTCATGCCGTCACGACTCACCAGAGCCAAGTCCCGGTAACACTGTGAGAAGCAAGGTTGTAAGCAGCTGGTAGACTGAGGACAGGTTCCCCCCTTCACCTTAAATACCGCTCGTGGGATTCAAGTGGCCACTGTGGATGCTTCTGCCCTTCCACCCCAACCCATCCCTGGTGCGGTCACGCAGGGCGGGAAAAAGGCACGGAGCTCCTCTCCGAGAAGGCAGGAAAGCCTCCTGAGAAGAGCTCCTCGTCCCCCCACGTCTCTTCTTAGAAACTGTCCCACTGTTTCCTGCCACAAGCCGGGCAAAACCAGGTGGAGGCCATCTGCTCTTCATCTGCCAGTGAAAGGTCGCTGCAGGATGGGTTTGGTTGAACAGACCAGAAAGGATCTCAAAGAGGGTTTTGGCCTTGCAATGACTCAACCAGATGAAGCAAAGGGCTAGGGGCATTAGGGTAAAGGATCCAGGGACCAGGGCCCCAGAGAGAAAGGGCAGAAACAAACTGAACTTCCGTAACTAAATATTGTTCTTTGCTCTGCCAAGCACTGAACAAGGATGGGTCCTCAGGCGCACCCAGCCCTGGGACAGGGGAGGGAAGGTACACCCGTCTTCGAGTGCGCTTGCTCCCCTTCCCGAGAGCATTCTCACCCTGGCTGCCTGGAGAGCAGATTCCCAGAGGAGGGAGGCCTCAGTAGCCCCCTGAGCTGCAGGCTGTCAGGGTCTCAGCACAAAGGGTAAAATTAGGTGGGTGGCACCCCACCACCTTCAGAAAGCAAGCGGCGTCAACCCCGAGAGCAGTGGTGCTGAGCTAACGTGCGCTGGCAGCGCGCACCAGCTCCGTACCGTGCGTGCGCTGCATCGGAACCCTGTAACCACCCTGTCAAACAGCCACCACCAGTTACTATCTCCGTTCTTACTGATGAAGAAATAGGTACAAGGAAGTAAAGTAATTTGCCCCAGGTCACTGAAGAGACGGAAGAAAAGCCAGAATCAAGTCCAGGCAGTCCCGTTCTAGATTCCATGCTCTTAACACCTCTGCCGGTGCTAGAAATAGCTGCGAGAGGAGGCTACTGGGGAGGGAGGGAAGGAACTAAGGTGGCTGTGAGACAACTGCATCCCTAAGCTCTTTCACCATCAGCGTCCGGAAGGGAAGTGCTCCCCCTGTGCTCCGGCCTCGCTGTGAGGAGCGACTCCTGAGACCTCAGGTACTGTTACTTCCTCCGGCTTCTCCTGACCATAAGTCAAACAACCGATCTGATAAAAACACCAACACTGAGAGATCCCTCATGTGCCACAACTTTGCATACCCAAAGCAGAATTTAATTATCTTCTGTGTCTGAGATCAAAAAGTACAAGCAAACTGGGGGCGGGGGAGGGGGGCGCACCTGGGTGGCTCAGTTAAGCGTCCAACTCTTGATTTTGGCTCAGGTCACGATCTCATGGTTCTTGGGATGGAGCCCCGTGGTGGGCTCTGCACCTCCCTCAGTCTCTGCCCCTCCCCCACCCGTGTGCGTGCGCTCTCTCAAAAATAACCGCTAGAAGTAAAAAACCAAAAAAATACAAGCAAAGGAATAATTAATGGATCCGGGAACCTAGTCAGCTACAGCTAACAGCGTAGGGTGGTCACTTAATTAAAGGTGCTTCAGCCCTGGAGCCTCCCCTGGAGGTGTGACTTACAGGGCGGGCAGGGGGAGGAGGGAGCCGGAGGCAGGGGAAGAGCCACGTCAGGACAAAGACAGAGACCAGACTCACCAGAGAGAAGCCCTGTGTCTGTTCCACAAAGAGCAGAAATGCAGAACGGACCCAGGACGGGGAAGGAGGACAAGTCTCTCAGGAGGCACATGGACAGAGAAGACAGACGATCCCGTCTGCCCGATCCTGTGTGCCACGCGGGCCTTACCAACCACACTGCTGCTGACACATGCAGCCAAGCACCAGGGCACCCCTCCGGATGCTGCCAGTGGCCTCACCAACCCCTGTGCTAGTTTTCTGACTGGCTTTGAAGAGAAGTAGATGTAAAAAAAAAAAAAAAAAAAATTCAGAGGAGAGAAGCAGAGGAAGAAAGGAAAGGTGACAGGAGGCCATGGAGGCAGCGCTTCTGCCCCAGAACCTCCAGGCTGAGCCCAGGCAGCCTCCAACCTACCTTCTTAACCGAGAACTGCCAAGGCCTGGGTCCTTGACTCTGAGGAAACGAAACTGCCAGACCCTCCGACATCACCTTCACCTCCTAACTGCTAGAGCCTGCCCCTCCCCAGCTTCCTCCTCCCCCAGCCCCTGAGCCAGGCCTGCTCCCAGCTGCTCAGTTCAGACATCAAACAGGAAACAGACAAACTCAAAGACTACAAACGTAAGGGCTGCCAGGAGGGCAGACGAAAGTGAAGAAGGTACAACAAAACCCACCCCAGGCATATTCCAAAGCCAGCCTGCTCTGTCCTTAATGGAGCGCTCTTGTTCGGCCGCCCTTGCCACGCCCGCCAAGACGTCCCAGACGGCTGGCCCCGTGTGCGCACCTGCCCGCCACCTGCCAGCGCGGTCTCCTGCTCTTCCAGAACAGGTGTCTAATGTGCTCAAGGCTCAGTTTCTACTACCACCCTCTCCACCACCCCTGACTCCAATCTCTCAGCCTGTGAAGATCCAGAAGCCAAATCTCCAGTCCATCCTGAGGCTTCTGGTCCAGAGACAGAATTAATCCCAAATAAACCCTTAGAAAACATCCCCCTTCTTTTAAGCTGATGCCTAAAACAATGCATCGGAATCAGTCCTCACCAGTAGCTCCTACCTGAAACTTCTTCAGGACAGGAAGATTTCACAAGGTAATCACCCTTTCAGGGAGAAGGACCAAAGTACCTCAGAGACATGCCACACGTTCTTCCCACACTATGACCTGGTTCAAGGTCTCTCAATGAATCACTACCTGCTAGCTCATTTCCCTAAAACCAAGTCTTCTGACCCCCCAGCCCCACCTGCTTTGTCTGAAGAGCCTTGACCCAGGGGCCTGTCAGCCTCAGATGCTCCAGGGAGGGGATTTACTTGGAAACAGCTGGCACGTGACCACAATCCCGGTGCAGCCGTCAGCAACTTGAGACCCAGGGCAGGAGGGGCCTGGGCTCCCCCCGGGGTTGTCCCAGGGCAAAAAAAAGACAAAGTGCTCTAGCTCTTGGCCATGTCTGAATGGCCAAATCCATGACACAATGAGCATTATGATGCAGAGGCCTATGGCCTTTCACTGCCAGGCTAGGCAAAGAGCTAGAAATCCCCCCCACACACCCTGCCCCCATCACTGAGGTTTACTCATTTACCCCAGCAGATTCCCGTCCCACCGGGAACAAACGAAGCCAGCAGACTGGACCAATCTGCACTGAGGTGACCGCACGACATTTAACTGTATTTATAAACGCCCACGTAAACGGAAACAAAACCTTAACCCTCAACCGCTTCGCCCCCATCTCTGCCATAATTTCTTTAAAACAGAGCAGCTAGACTGGGTCATGTTACTGTTTAACACCACCAAATTGGAGACACTCATTTGTCTTCCATGATCTTGATGATAAATCCAGTATGAAAATGAAATGTCAATTTAATTCAACAAGGTTCCAGCCCAGAAATGGCCTGGGACACCAAGGACCTGTGAGTACACGCTGTTCTTCCATGTTACACACACCCTGGACGCTCCTCCCAGCGGCACCAGGGGACGACAAACAGGTCGGGCTGTCCTGCTCACACGCCCTCCCCTGAGTTAATTCAAGCCGCTATGCCAGAGGGCCATGGCACCCTGTCCTTGTCCCTGATGGGGATTTTCTTTGGTACTCCTTGAACAAATGACAATGTCTCTGACCTCTAATTACCTTACAGGAAACCTGGGAGCGGTTTGGCAAGAAGGGACAGAGCCACCAACCTCATATGGCTTTTGAGAAGATTAAATGAGATCCTGTCTGGATCGAGCCCAATATAGTGCTGGCCACAGAGGACGTACGTTCCCCTTGTTCAAGGAAGGGCCAATAAGAATACTGAATGTCCCCACTCCAAGCTCCTGTTGGCGTCACAGTGTTAATGCCAAACACCAGACATATCTTTCTAAACCATGGCCCCAAAGCTCAAAGGACACGGAACTGCTACATGGGGGAAACCTGTAGAGGCAAAAGGCAGAATTTTGCTTTTTTTTTTTTAATGAAAGAATGGAATCCAAAGAGATCGTCCTGTCTAATCCCTCACCCCAAAGAAGGATCCACGTAAAGCATTCCAAATAAAGGAGATTCTTCTGTCTGTGAAGATCCCAGACTAGCTCCCACACAGCACTCATGAAACAGTCTGGCCCCCATGGGCTCCTGGTTCTCCTGGTCACTACGCGACTGCTGCATCAATCATCAGCATGAAGCTGTTAGATCCTACTCACGGCAGTGTTAAGCCTGCGTCCCGTTCAGCTACCAGTGACAGACCCTGCAAACTACAACTCACAAGCTTCCGGGTAAAGACTCTCAATGGACCTGGTTGCACTTGCTCACTTTTCTTCTCCGGATTAAACCCCGACTCTCATAGCCTTGACCATCAATCTACAACGTACAACTCTTCAAATGCTCTTCCATTGCCACAAATGCCTTTTTTTCCCCTTTAGCTTCAAAATCTAGAAAGGATTGGAGTCAGAGAATGACTAATTCACTGGGAGTAAAACGGGAGCTGGAAGCGTACCTGGAGAACAAGGTGACCCAGCTCCAGCCAACAGGACTGGCACTATGTCAGCTAACCATAAGTTCCACCACATCCCCAGATTCTATGAGGAGAGCCCGTGAGCTCAGAGCAGGGAGACTTACCTTCTGGGCTTGGGCAGGTTCAGTGAGGACAAGGGTGAAGAGGCCCAGGCAGATTTCCTCATGCTGGGGGGGGCCTTTGCACACCTGGGATATGAGGAAGGAAAATAGCTGGTTGTCACTCACAGGACAAAAGTTCCTGAACACAGTTTCTCCCAGAAAACTCGGATAACCTGCAAAGGAGAATCAACTCTTCTATCTGATGATTTCCTTCTCCTAAAAGTGATGAAGCATCTATTTCAGGAGAGAGGCAGAAGGAAAGGACAGACCCTTATTGCTTTCTTCAAGAGTTAACGCAGGCCAGCATTTAAAATGGGAACAAAGGGGCGCCTGGCTGGCTCAGTCAGTGGAGTATGCAACACTTGGTCCTGGGGTTGTAGGTTCAAGCTCCATGTTGGGTGGAGAGGTAACTGAAAAAAAAAATCTTTCGGGGGCGCCTGGGTGGCTCAGTCAGTTGAGATCCGGTTTCCACTCAGGTCATGGTTCATGAGTTTAATCCCCATGGCAAGCCCTGTGCTGACAGCTCAGAGCCTGGAGCCTACTCTGAATTCTGTGTCTCCTTCTCTCTCTGCCCCTCCCCAGCTCACACTGTCTGTCTGTCTCTCAAAAATAAACATTTTTAGGGGCGCCTGGGTGGCTTAGTCGGTTAAGCGTCCGACTTTCGCTTAGGTCATGATCTCGCGGTTCGTGGGTTCGAGCCCCGCGTCGGGCTCTGTGCTGACTGCCAGCTCAGAGCCTGGAGCCTGTTTCTGATTCTGTGTCTCCCTCTCTCTCTGACCCTCCCCTGCTCACGCTGTCTCTCTCTCTCTCCTAGAAATAAATAAAACATTAAAAAAATAAAATAAAATAAAATAAACATTTTTAAAAATTTAATAATAAAAGATTTCAAAAACTAATAAATAAAATGGAAAAAAATCCTACTCTATACTCTATCATCTTTACCAGACCTTAACAGCCTCCAGGAGGGAAGGAGGCAGCTGCAAAGTCAGTCGGGGAGTAATAGGCATACCTATCAAGTCAAGACCTTGGGCAGATCGTTGAACCTCTGGTATTTATAAGGAGAAAACTTAATAAAAATAATATACTATTGGGGTGCCTGGGTGGCTCAGTCAGTTAAGCGTCCGACTTCAGCTCAGGTCATGATCTCACGGTTCATGGGTTCAAGCTCTGCGTCGGGCTCTGTGCTGACGGCCAGCTCAGAGCCTGGAGCCTGTTTCTGATTCTGTGTCTCCCTCTCTCTCTGACCCTCCCCTGCTCACGCTGTCTCTCTCTCTCTCAAAAATAAATAAAAAACATTAAAAAAATAATATACTACTAATAAAAAGGAAATACTAAGCACCCACTATGTGCCAGGAATTACTTTAAGATCTTTACGTGTCATCCTTGCGCAGGGGCCATGCTAATCTTCTCTGTATCATTCCAATTTTAGGATATGTGCTGCCGAAGCGAGCACTACTTTAAGATCATTACATATACTATTTAAAATGCTTTCAACTTCACAGATTAGGAAATGTAAAGGATCAAATATGAGAATGATTTGCAAAGACAAAAAGTCACTACAGAACTAGGAGTTATTTTTAAAAGCTATTTAAAGACACCTAAGTTCCAAGAGACATATCCCCAGGGTGAGACCGAGAAGAGAGGAGCTGAGACATTCATTTTGGTCCCTCATTCCCAGGTGCGAAGTGCTTCTATCTTCTGGATCATGTCTCTGAATGTCCGAAGCAGTGGAAACAGCTGGGGGAGAGCACATACTCACGTGGGCATTGAGGGCATCGTTGGCCTCCCTCTCGGACACACCAGTAGTCATCGATGTCACAATGCCCATACATCTCTCCAGCCTCTGTGAAGGGGTGAGAGAAAGTTCAGAGTGTCATACCACCACCTGCAAAGTATTTCTGGCCCCAACGAGTTTTCAAGAAATGTAAACCTCATCATACCTCTAGATCTAACTACCAGTTTACAAGTAAAGCTACACAGGGTATAATCAGCAGAATCCGGAGTGTAGAAATGATGACAGTAATCTGGTTCTTTAACACAGAAACTGCAAGGGAAAAAAGCAGGGAGGGAGAAACCCATGTACTAAAAGAGACTTAAGACTGTAGCCCATTGAGAGGTACCTGGCTGGCTCAGTCAGCATGTGACTCTTGATCCTCACTGGGTATCTTAAAAAACAGGGGCACCTGGATGGCTCAGTCGGTTGAGCATCCACCTTCGGCTTGGGTCATAATCTTGGAGTTCGTGGGTTCAAGCCCCACGTCGGTCTCTGTGTTGACAGCTAGCTCGGAGCCTGGAGCCTGCTTCCGATTCTGTGTCTCCCTCTCTCTCTGACCCTCCCTTGCTCATGCGTGCTCTCTCACTCTCAGAAATGAATAAAAACACTAAAAAATTGGGGCGCCTGGGTGGCTTAGTCGGTTGAGCGTCCGACTTTCGCTTAGGTCATGATCTCGCGGTTCGTGGGTTCGAGCCCCGCGTCGGGCTCTGTGCTGACTGCCAGCTCAGAGCCTGGAGCCTGTTTCAGATTCTGTGTCTCCCTCTCTCTCTGACCCTCCCCTGCTCATGCTGTCTCTCTCTCTCTCAGAAATGAATAAAAACACTAAAAAATTGGGGCGCCTGGGTGGCTTAGTCGGTTGAGCGTCCGACTTTCGCTTAGGTCATGATCTCGCGGTTCGTGGGTTCGAGCCCCGCGTCGGGCTCTGTGCTGACTGCCAGCTCAGAGCCTGGAGCCTATTTCAGAGTCTGTGTCTCCCTCTCTCTCTCTGACCCTCCCCTGCTCATGCTGTCTCTCTCTCTCTCTCTCTCTCCTAGAAATAAAATATTAAAAAAAAAAAAACACTAAAAAATTAAAAAAAAAAATTCTAGCCCATTGAATAAAATAAGAATCCTCTAATAGATATGCACATAATAAACAGAAGAAAAGGGACGGCTCTTCCGTACGGCAGAGTGCCAGCTGATAAACGCAGATGGAATGACTGAGTCAGGCAAATATCATCAACGGCTCCTAAAACCAGAGATGAAACTTGGGCAAGACAATATTTACTTGGGTTCAAAAATACCTGACAACAAAAGGAAAATAGTAACTGCAGGAAATTCTGGAAGATACTACCTTAACAAAGTGATCAAAGCTAACATCCCCAGTAAGGACACACTGACCCGACACCGCATGCCCCAACAGGGTGCATGGAAAAGGCTAGAACAGCACCCGTACAGTTTTCTGTCCCAAAATGAATTCTCTCAATCAAATCACAAAGAAATTTCAGACAACCCAGTTTGAGAGATATCTTACAAAATAACTGACCTGTCAAAAAGCATTTAAGGTCATGAAAGACAAAGACAGACTAAGAATTCTGCTTCAGATTGAAGAATTAGAGAGGGCACCTAAATGCCACTTGTGTGTGTCCTGGATTGCTATAATGGACATTGTTGGACAACTGGGAAAGTCAGAGTATGTTCTAGAACAGTAACATATCGACATTAAATGTTCTGATCTTGACAACAGAGCAATGGTTATGTAACTGAAGATCTTTGTTCTTAGGAAATACACAATGAAGTATTTAAACCCTAAGTGGTGTCATGGCTGCAATTTACTCTCAAAAGGTTAAAACAGTAATAGATACACAGACAGATGTTAATAACCACTGAATAACCTGGATGAAGAGTACACGGGAATTCTATGTATTATAATATTTCTCTAAGCTCTAAATTTTAAAATAAAAAACTTAAAAAATTAAAGAAAAACGGACCTGAGTGTTTCAGTTGGTTAAACGACCAACTGCTGATTTTGGTTCAGGTCATATCTCACAGTTCATGGGCTAGACTCCCACATTGGGCTCTGTGCTGACAGCATAGAACCTGCTTAGGATTCTTTCACTCTCTCCCTCCCCCCCCATCAAAATAAACAAACAAACTTGGGACACACACTCCGTTGAGTGTGTGCCCCAACTCTCGGCTTAGGTCATGATCTCAAGGTATCACGAACCCGAGCCCCACCCACATCAGGCTCTGTGCTGACAGTGCCGAGCTGACTTGGGATCCTCTCTCTTTCTGCCCCTCCCCTACTCATGCTGTCTCTGTCTCTCTCAAAATAAATAAACATTTAAAAAATTAAACTTAAAAATTAAACATATCAAGCAAGGGGCACCTGGGTGGTTCAGTCGGTTAAGCGTCTGACTTCAGTTCAGGTCATGATCTCATGGTTTGTGGGTTTGAGCTCCGCATCGGGCTCTGTGCTAAGAGCTTGGAGCCTGGAGCTGCTTCAGATTCTGTGTCTCCCTCTCTCTCTGACCCTCCCCTGCTCACACTGTCTCTCTCTCAGAAATAAATTTAAAAATTTTTAAAAAGATTAAAAAAACAAACATATCAATCAAATGTAACATGTGGTCCTTGTTGGGAATACTGACTTGAACATACCAATTAGAAAAAGAAGTTATGAGTCAACCAATTTGAACAATGAATGTTTTATTACATTAAAAAATTACTATTAACATTTTTAGGTGTGACACTGAGGCTATATTAAAAAAAAAAAAAACACCTTCCCTCACAGACATACACTGAAGTATCTACAGATGTAATGATTTATCTTGGATTTGTTTCAAAATAATCCAGAGATGGGGGAGATAAAACAAGATTACCAGGGACTGATAAGTATGGAAGCAGCAATGGCTCCAGGGGAAGTATTCTATTCTACTTTTTAAAGTCTGAAATGTCTCCCCAAAAAGTTAAAAACACTTTATTATTTTTATTTTTTTAAATCTTTTTAACATCTGTTTAATTTTGGGAGAGAGAGAGAGATAGACCATGAGCGGGAGAGGGGCAGAGAGAGACAGAGACACAGAGACACAGAATCCAAAGCAGGCTCCAGGCTCTGAGCTGTCAGCCCAGAGCCTGACAGAGGGCTCGAACCCTCGAACCATGAGATCATGACCTGAACCAAAGTCGGACGTTTAACCAACTGAGCCATCCAGGTGCCCCAAAACAAATTTTAAGAAATGAGTGTGAGGAAAGAAAAGGACTAATGGAGAAAAGGCCAAGCTGCCTGAGCCTCTGGTCAAACAAAGGTGGGGGCAGCTGCATCAAAGTCCACCCAAGAGCCACTCTAGTTTCAAAGGCCAAATCTAACATGGTACGGGCTTGACATTATAAGACCTTAGTCACTGCTTCCTATTCCAAAGAAGCATTTAATACTAAATATTGAGAAGATATTGATAAACATATCTCATATTAAATCAGTGAAACACAGGGGCGCCTGGGTGGCTCAGTCGGTTGAGCGTCTGACTTCAGCTCAGGTCATGATCTCACAACGCGTGGGTTTGAGCCCCGCGTCAGGCTCTGTGCTGACAGCTAACTCAGAGGCTGGAGCCTGCTTCAGATTCTGTATCTCCCTCTCTCTGACCCTCCCCTGCTCACGCTGTCTCTTTCTCTCCCTCTCAGAAATAAACATTTAAAAAAAAAAATCAGTGAAACACATCTCATATTAAATCAGTGAGCCTCTCCATTAATACCACCTAACTTACTTCCTTAGTTTTTTAAAACTTTATCTTGAGGAGCACCTGGTGGCTCAGTCGGTTAAGTGTCCAACGTAGGCTCAGGTCATGATCTCGAGGTTCATGGGTTTGAGCCCTGTGTCCAGCCCTGTGCTGACAGCTAAGAGCCTGCTTCAGATTCTATGTCTCCCTCTCTCTCTGCCCCTCCCCCACTCATGCCGTGTTGTCTCTCTCTCTCTCTCTAATATATATAAACATTAAAAAAATAAAAAACAAAGAAACCTTTTATCTTGAGGACTAACCCAAAAACTATTTAAGGAAAACCAATTCCCCATGATGGTGATGCTGGCAAAATGGACAAAGGCAGGCAACTGACTTCCCCCTGATCCCAGAGGTCATTAGAAAACATCTTGCGGGCAGTGCTGTGAGGACCCCATGAATAAGGACAATGGGAAAGAGGTGTAGGAATGAAAGATAATCATGTGTCTCCCTTGACCAACATCCTAAATTTGCCTCCATGCATCCCTGACTAAAAGCATACAGACTGGCACAGAGCAGAACTGTGTTAAGGCAAGGAGCTCCCACAGCCACAAAACTTCAACCTAAATTAGGCCTAAGGCCACTCAGATCTGAAGGTATGGCAACTTCACTGCCCATCAGGTCTGACTAGCCTCCAAATTAGGTCAGATCAGCAGGCTCAGCCTTAACAGACAGCACCTATGTACCTGTGAAAAGGAGCCGTGAGATCACATGAAAACTGAGCTGTGAGATCACATGCCAGCCCGGCTGTGAGATCCATCGTTACTCAGTCCAGCTTCCACATGATAAAGAGAAGGAAGGAAAAACATCAGGTGGGATTTTCCCTTTTTAAATCATATCCCTCTGTAACTCAAGACAGTTATCAATGACTGGAGAATCAGTTCCTCCAGCTGCTAAAGCCTGTGTACCCTGCCCAGGTCAACAAGCGGCTGCACAGCACCCTAAAATTCCAGATGTTACTTCCTACTCAAAGGAAGAAGACCTGCTGAATCAACAGCGCTGCGAGAGAAGTCAAACAGCATCTAGCTAACGAGCAAACGAATAAGCATGGTAGGGAAGGAACCCCCTCACCACCTGCCAGCCTTAAGCTAATCTTGGCTGAGTTCCTTAGCTTCTCTAAACCCTGGTTTTTTATCCGAAAAATAGAAAAAGCCCTGTATCACAAGGTTGCTCTGAGGATCACACAAGACAACATATGTGAAGACACCTAGCACACAGCCTCGGTTAAAGTATAATCTTCCATCTGTGAAAAAGCTGAACAACTACACAACTACGTCTAAGAGGACTAGACCACGTCCATATCTCCTGCTACTACTTCTAAGGGCAGGTACTTAAAGATTCCTGAAAACTGAAGGGTGCCTCAGGGGGCTGACCCTTGATTTTGGATCAGGCCATGACATCATGGTTCTGCAGACTGAGCCCTGTGTCAGCACAGAGCCAGCTTGGGATTCTCTCTCTCTCCCTCTCTTTCAAAATAAACAAGCAATAAAAAACAAAACAAAACAAAACACCACTGCTGAAAACTGAGCCCTCCTACTATAGGACATGGGTAAGTCCCTAACAAGGCTGTACAGGGTCCTCTCCTAACCACCCTCTGTAAACTTGGGCCTTCTAGGAGAGAAGAGTAAAGGGTAGAGGAGGCTGGAGGAGGCCTGACTGATGGGCCCAGCACCAGGACCCTCATGCAAAGCTGGATACACAGCCCTATGGGCTGGCCGAGTTTCTGGCTATGATGTAACCACAGAGACCTTGGACAGAACCAGGTTTCTCTAGGCCCCTCCCTGATATTCTAAGCTCCACTCAGAGGCTTGAGTCAGTGCTATGGGTCACTGCCCGGTCAAGAACAAAAGTGGCCTCTTGGAATAGGGAGGCCCAGCTAAGGATGTAGGAAGTGAGAGAGTCCAGAATCTGGATGCATGGATAAAAGCAATGAGGAAAGAAATGTGGGGCCCAGGCCTTCCCAGGCAACAGAAATATAAAAGATGCTGCTCTTCCCCAAACTACAGAAATTACTTCGTACAACAGAGATGGGAGAATTACTTACAAATCACTGGGAGTGACAGAAGGATGACATCCCCTCAAAGACGGCCACAGAAGTCAGATCCCTACCGTCAAGTAGCAGCACCCTGTCACCCCAGTCTCCAAAGGTCCCCGGGAAAGACGGAATCATACACGCGGCCGCCAACAACTGCTGGCAGCGTGGCTATTCCGAGCAAGCCCCCATGGTGGCACCTGATTGCTGAGTGAGTACCTACCATCTCGAGGAGCTTCTGAAATGATGTTTCTAGCACTAAAACGGCCTGACCGTATTCTCCACAACAGCAGCGGCAGATGGAGTGGGGCCGGAGGGGAGGGCCACCCCCCTGTGTACACCTGAAGCTTGAGACTGAAGTCAGAGAGATTCCTCTAACCTCCCTGTTTCCCTTCCCCCCAGAAAGGTGGACATACAGTCTGGTCAAAAAAGTATATATTGAATACCGCTCTCTCTTATGGCAAGTCTGTGGCCCTGAGAGACCAAATTCCACTGCCTTCAGGAAAAGAAAATATGGTCCAACCTACCATATCCCCGAGGGCCCACGTTAATAAAGAGTTACTGAGTAACCTGGGTTCCAAGTAGTCTACAGCCAAGAGTCACTCCTAAGTGAAATGAGGGTTTTAGGAGAAAAAACGAGATGACTCAAAGCCAGTTCCCTGGAGATTCTTCATAGACAGGGTTATGAATTGTTCCCTGGAGACAACCTGCAAGGGATGCATCCCCACCTAACGCAACCCAAAGGCCTGTCCGCTGCTAAGAGGGAGTCCCGGCTTGTCTGACCTACAGCCCCTGCTCCCAGCCTGACTTCAAAGGAGACCGGGTCCTTCCTGGCGAGGGATGACGAGGGGCTACATGTCCTAAACGCCTCCAAATTTTGGCACTATTTTTATCTCCTTCCCCAAATTGGGATGGGATGGGCAAGAATTTCCCCTTCCAAGAGAGGAACAGAGCCAAAGAGAAGAAAGGAGACAGCAATGTTCCCTTGGGGAAGAGTCCTAGCTCCTGCCTGGGACGCCCTTCAGCAGCATTTCAATCTCCTGGACTCTGGAGGCCGCTCCCCATCACACGCCAGCCTCTTCACCGCCTTCACCAGGCTTTTGTGAATTTGTTGTTCTTGTTTTTCACCTTGCTGCGGGTGTGCTATCTCGGTCTTCAGATGATAAACTGTGTAAGGTACGTATAGGACTCCCTCAGCCTGTTCTATCAGAATCGGCACACAGGGGACATATACAGTAAGGAAACTACCTCTGTGTTCCTGGGAGACAGGTGGGCCTGAGACGGAAAACCAGCACACCCAACAGAGCCCAGTCCCTCACCACCAGAGATCCGTGGGGAGGCCCAGAGGAAGAAGCCAGTAAGTCTTGCCCTTGGAAACCCTCTTATCTAGTGAGAACCACACACGTGGGTTAAAAACAGTGGTAAGGCTCGATGGAAAATTCAAATGTAAAGGGCAAAGGCCAAAAAAGGAAAAGGGGGAGCCAAGCCCTGCTGGGAAACATCTACACCACAAAGGATAGGAGGAGGAGGAGAGACCCTCCCCTCCCTCCCCCTTCTCTCTGGAAACAGTTGAAAGTTCACTCTCCGTCCAAAACAGCAGAAATAAATAAATAAATACGTGCGTACTTCCTCTCTTTTACGGCCCCCTCCTGCCACATCACCGAGCCTACAGCAAACGCATCACTGTGCAGAACACGACGCTGCACTACTCTCAAGTACAGACTGGCAGAGGCAGGACGAGCCCTCTGGCAATCAGGGCTGGGAAAAAACAGATTTTCATCCTTGAGGTCCTTTCCCCTCCACCCAAACTGCTGGGGGAATCAAAGGCAGTCACCTCTTCTCCTCCGACAGGTCTAGAGCTGCAGTGCCTCAACACAGATCTCAATACTCTGACAATGACTGGCTATTTCTAAAAAAGTGGATAATTCAAAGTGCCAGACAACCCTAAAGTCATTTCTGTTTTGAGACTGCGTTATTCTTGGAAGCACCGTTTATGTTCCTAATTATATCTACCTTAGCTCAGAAAAGCGAGGGCAGAAAAGTTTGATTGATCTAAATGCACTCAGAATCATGGGGGAGAAGCACCATGGGAAATCAGCCTGCGTGCAGACACGGGCTGATGAGAGCCCGTTATATCCAGCCACCTGGATGTGCAAAGTTCATTTTTGCGTGTATGTTCTCCCATTTTGTACCTAAACCAACATTTTTTTTTCAGATCTAAACTATGAATTCCACTTATCTGCCCGCTCACCCTCTAGTATCTGATCAAGGGCAGTGACAAACTTTGAAGCAGGGAACTGGCCACTGCAGCCCCAGGCCCTGCTGACACACTCATCCTACCCGTGGACGGCCCCCGGGCTGAGCGTACGGGGTCTTACACAAAGTGCACAGCACACACGTCTCAGTTCTGGGTCTCGTTCTCCTAAGCACGTCTCCACCTATCAGTGGAAAGGGATACGTGATGAACTCTGGGTTGTCAGGGACAAGGCAAGGGGAACAAGGGGTAGGGGGGGTAGCTGGTAGTCTCGAATCCCCATTCAGGTCCACAGCGTCACCGCACCGTACCCTCTTTCTCAGCACCCTCGTATGCTTGCTATCTGGTCCTGTTCTGTTTTTTTTTTTTAAGATTTTATTTTTAAGTCATGTCTACACCCAACATGAGGCTCCAACTCACCACCCAGAGATCAGGAGCCTCATCCTACACCATCTGAGCCAGCTAGCCGCCCCAATCTGGCTCTAAAGGACAGTCTCCTAAGTCCCATGCACCCCCTCATTGCACTGCTGTAGCTGATGGTTCCTAACTCAACATTACTCTCTATTCCTTAGGTCTGCCCTCATTCTAAATGCCTGGTTAACGTCACCCTCAAGTGTGTCTACATTAAGCATTACCTAACAGGAGGCTCCAAAGCCTGCTGCAAACTCCTAGCAGCCCCCAAACACCTACACACACACACACACACATTACTTCCTACTCAATATATGGCTTACGTCGGAAGCAGGGTAAACATTAAGAATAACTGTGGTCTGTGCGTGGAAAGGAACGTCAAAATTAAACTCGGTAGATCAGGATGGCTTTTCCCTTCCTCAACACCCCCCACCCATTTTCATCCTAGCGACTGCTGTTGCTATGACTACCTGTCCAGGAAGCTGGCCCACGCTCCCTCCTTCGGGAGCAGGAACTCTGGAGCAGCGTTTGTGCAGCCTTAGAAAACCCCTGAAGGCCTCCTCCCCGACCCCCCACCCCGTATGCGCTCCAGCACCCCTCCTCAACCCAGTTTCTTAACTCCCTTCCCCACCCCCACACCTACCTCCTCTAACTCATCCTTGGCATCCAAACTGGTTGAAAGTAGCAGCCTCCCCCCTCCTGGGGCTCCTGCTCCCGCTCCTCCTCCACCTCCCGCTGCTCCCGAAGCAGCTGCTGCTGCTGCCCCCTTTCCCTTCGGGATCTCCATGGCTGCTGCCCGGAGACGGGAGGAGGCCAGGGGGTGGACGGGACGCAAGTCCTAAAGACGAGGAAACCTGGGTTGCCAGGGCCTGGGGGCGGGAGGGGAGTGCGGCAGGGGAGGGAAGGGCCCCTGTCCTGTCCACCCCGGCCTCCTCTCCCAAAGGCCGCTCCTGCGGAGGCGGCCGGCGCTCTGGGTGCGGCCTCCCGGGCGGCAGCGCCGGGGAGGGGTCTGCACCCACGGAAGGGCTGGAAAGGGAGCCCTGACTTCCGACCCTAAGAGAAACAGGGCAAACCCTAAGTTCCTGCCTCAGGAGGTGGGGGAGAACGGAGTGCTGCCCCTGCAGTAGGGGTAGGAAACCTTCCTGGCTGGTGCCCCAAGGGTGGCGGAGGGAGGCTTCTTGGGATCCGGCCCCCAGGGGGGAGGGGGAGGCAGTGCGCGCTATAGGAGGACACGCAGGACCAGCTTCTCCCCACACCACACGGAGGAGGCCATGGTGGAAGGGCGGGGGGCGGGGAGGCTGAGGGCGGCGGCGGCTGCGGCGGCGGCGGCTCGCGGAGACCGGAAGTGAGGGGCAGCGGCCCAGACCTCGGCCAATCCCGGCTTCCGCGGTGGCGCAGGGTCTCGCAGGAGCTGGTCGACGACTGCCGGCCCGGCTGCCAATGGCAGTGAGACTGACCTGATGGACAACCAGAGCGACCAATCGCCTCCTAGGTTTCCCTCGTAGAGGTGGGAGCGGGGGGGTCGGACGGGACGACTTCCCGGAGGTGGGTGGGCGAGCGAAGCCAGCCGATCAGGAAGGGGTAGCTGCGTCTGCGCGCGCTGCCGGGCGTGCCGTGACGCGCGTGCGCGGCGCCGGCCCCGGCCCTCCTGGCCCGGGCTCCGGCGGCGCGGGCGTGCGCCGGGCCCGCCGCGGTCCCCGCGGGGCGCGCGAAGCCCGGGGTCGGGCGCGCGCCGGCCGAGCGGGGCGCTCACCCCGAAGCAGAGCCAAAGCTGACGTTGTCAGGGTGCGCCGGGCCGCCCCGAGGCGTCTGCGCCCTCGAGTGCCGTCGCTCCCCAGAGGCTGCGGAACAAGCGCCCGGCGCGCGTCAGCAGGCCCGCGCCGGCCCCGCCGACGTGGCTGAGGGACGGGAGCGGCTTCGTGTCCGTCCTGAGGTGCGCGGTCCGGGTCGCCGGGGGCTGTGCTACCCGGTTCCGCCCTGCGCCCCAGCAGCCTTTCCTGTTTCCCCAGGAACGCATTAGCGGTGCCTTCCCGACCCACACGGGAAAACCCATACTCCGCTGGTCGTGCTCTCTACAGTGTAGACAGGGTTACCTTTGAGAGGAAATTACCTTTAAAATTTTTTTTACTTCCTGGGGCGCCTGGGTGGCTCAGGTCACGATCTCGCGGTCCGTTAGTTCGAGCCCGGGCCCCGCGTCGGGCTCTGTGCTGACAGCTCGGAGCCTGGAGCTGCTTCGGATTCTGTGTCTCCCTCCGTCTCTGCTCCACCCCCGCTCATGCTGTGTCTCTCTCGCAATTATTCTCGAAAATGAATAAACGTTAAAAAATTTTTTAATTTTATTTCTTTATTTTGGGAGAGAGAATCCACCTGGAACTTGGCATCATGACATGAGGCCATGACCTCAGATGAGATCAAGAGTCCAAGGCTTAACTGAGTGAGACCTCCAGGTGCCACAACTTTTTTTTCAATGTTTTATTTCCGAGAGAGAGAGAAACAGCGTGAGCCGGGGAGGGTCAGAGAGAGAGAGGGAGGGAGATACAGAATCTGAAGCAGCTCCAGGCTCTAAGCTGTCAGCACGGAGCCCGACGCGGGGCTCGGCTCGAACCCACGAACTGCGAGGTCATGACCTGAGCCGAAGTCGGATGCTTAACCGACTGAGCCACCCAGGCGCCCCGCGCCCCAACTTTTTAAACTGAAAATCATTGTACAGATTAGCTATTGATGTGGAAAACAAATGCAGAGGGAAATGGCAGAATTAAATTTCCTCATAACCTGCGGCCCATTGACCACTACTTGAGGCAGGCAGAGTAAAAAGTTTCTTCAGGACTCCCTACTCTCTTAATGCTAATACTATGCTAGAGCGAAAACCTTAGCTTGACAATAGCTAGGCCTCCAATAATCTGTCATCTTTAGCATATGAAAATCCTTTTGGGAACTCCCTCTTGACTTTACCTCCCCCAAATCCATAGTATAAAAGCAGTCACTCTTCACACCCCAGTGCAGTTCTTCCTGCCCTGAGCTTTAATAAAATCACTTTTTCGCACCAAAGCCGTCTAAGAATTCTTTCTTGTCAGTCGATTCCAGTCCCCATCATCACCCCAAAACTTCATCAGTTATCACTACAGGGGATCCTATTAATTTCTATACTTGCTAGGGCTTAACATTTTAACCCTAAACACACTTGTGTTGAAATGATGTGGGTCATCCCTTGAGTTGGCTCTCATCCATTCCTTTACTGTATATATTACTGTAAGACGTCGGGAAGTTATTTTGACTTTCTGTAAATTATCCTATCTGTAAAATATAGAAGCAGACTACCTCATCTCTGAATACACTTCCAGCTCAGGAAGTCTAGTTCTATTTGCGAATGCTTTGGATTCCTTCTAGGTGCAAAGCACTGACTGCATTCTCCACTGAAGAAGTCATTACCGTAACATTACTATGGGTCACTGGAAACACGAAGGTAGATTAGGCAAAAAAAGAGAAGCTAGGTTTAAAACACTATGTTCACGCTTCTCTTTGTATGTGGGTTTTTAAAAGCGGGAACTAGGGAAATAGACACCCTATTTCCCTGACATTCCCTATATTTGTAAATACGGAGACTATCTCTGGAAGTATACACAAAACCTCTGTAATATTTGTTGTCTTTCTGTAGGAGACTGGCTGCCTGGGAGACAGAGTGGGAGTGAAACATTTTACTGTATGTCCTTTGGTGTTTTTTATTTATTTATTTTTTTAAATATTTTTATTTATTTCTAGGAGAGAGACAGAGAGAGACAGCTGAGCAGGGGAGGGTCAGAGAGAGAGGGAGTCACAGACTGAAACAGGCTCCAGGCTCTGAGCTGGCAATCAGCACAGAGCCTGACGCGGGGCTCGAACCCACGAACCGCGAGATCATGGCCTAAGCGAAAGTCGGACGCTTAACCGACTAAGCCACCCAGGCGCCCCCTTTGGTGTTTTTTAAATTAAGCACCAAATAAATGTAGTGCTTCTTTAAAAGCACCATGCTGGGGTGACTGGGTGGCTCAGTCGGTTAAGCATCTGACTTCGGCTCAGGTCATGATCTCACCATTGGTGGGTTTGAGCCCTGCGTCAAGCTCTGAGCTGGCTGTCAGCACAGCCTGTTTCAGATTCTGTGTCTCCCTCTCTCTCTAACCGCCCCCCACCCTTGCTCACATTGTCTCTCTCTCTCTCTCACAGAAATAAATTTTAAAAATTTAAAAATAAAGAAATAAATAAAAGCCCTGTACTTAGGGATGCCTGGCTGGCTCTGTCAGAAGAACATGCAACTCATGATCTTTGGGTTTTGAGTTCCAGCCACATGCTGGGTGTGTGGCGATTACTTAAAATTATAATCTTTAACAAAAAATTAAAATACCTTACTTAAAAAATATTTTGGAATTTTTCTTATTAAAAATTTTTTAATAGTTTATTTATTTTTGAGACAGAACATGAGCGGGGGAGGGGCAGAGAGAGAGGGAGACACAGAATCTGAAACAGGCTCCAGGCTCTGAGCTGCCAGCACAGAAGCCGACGTGGGGCTTGAACCCACAAACCGTAAGATCATGACCTGAGCTGAAGTTGGATACTTAGCTGACTGAGCCACCCAGGTGCCCCTGGAATCTTTGAGCTCACTGAGTAGTCACCATGAGCAAAGCTCACACTCTGGAGTTGAAAATATTTATGGACAATAAATTATTTAAATTAGATGGTGGCAGATATGTCCAAGGAATACTCTAGGGGTTTGAGCTCTTTATGAATCTTGTAAGAGATGAATGTGTGGAGATGGCAACTAGTAGGCAACAGAACAATACTTGAATGGTGGTAATTTGAGGAAATAGTATCATCATGTTAGAAGCCTTGAAACAAGTATAAACAGTGGATGTGTTCACGAGAAGAAATGAACTGCTTCTACAAGACCCATCTCTCCATAGAACCTGTTTTACTACAATATAAAAATCAGGTCGTGTGCATTTTCATATTGAACTTTTTTGTGAAATAAGCTTTTGTAATAGTCAAAAATATATTTTGGGGGGGTGTCTGGCTGGCTCAGTCAATGGAGCATATGATTCTTGATCCCAGGGTCCTAAACTCAAACCCACATTGGATGGAAAGATGACTTAAAATCTCGGGCACCTGGTGGCTCATTTGGTTGAGCGTCAGACTCTTCATTTTAGCTCAGGTCATGATGAGAGACCATAAGGCAAGCTGAGGGCCAAGCACAAGCTAGCACACTACCCGCCCCCCCTGCCCCGTGGTGGGATCTGTGTGATATTCCTCAGGCGCTCCTGCTGCCCAAGAACAAAGGAAAGGAAAGAAAACAAATGGCTAACTGTAGAGATCACACTCACTGAGTCTCCATCAGTTCACAAATATCTTAGTAAATTACAAGCAAAAGGCAATCCCATCAATGGCCTAAAATCCTGGAACTCCCTGTCTTAATATTAATGCTATGCTAGAAGAAAAAACAGCCTTAGCTTGACAATAGCTAGGCCTCCAATAATCTGTGATCTTTAGCATATGAAAATCCTTTTAGGAACTCCCTCTTGACTTTATCTCTTCCTCTCCCACCAATTCCATAAAACAGTCCCCACCCCCACACTTAGAGTACAGTTCTTTCTGCCCAAGGGTTCTGTCCTCAAGCTTTAATAAAATCACGTTTTTGCACCAAAGACAGTCTTCAAGAATTCTTTCTTGGCTGTCAGATCCAACCCCCCCCATCACCCCAAAACCTCATCAATGATTCCACTGTTCGTGAGTTCAGTTTGTGAGTTCGAGCCCCACAACGGGCTCTGAGTTGCTGGAGTTTTTAAGGCTGTTTTTAACTAAAAAAAAAAAATCACATGCTCTACTGACTGAGCCAGCTAGGGTCCCTTTGCTTTTTTCTTTTCTTTTTTTTTTTTTAATGTTTTATTTTATATTTTAGAGAGGGAGAGTGAGCAGGGGAGGGGCAGAGAGCCAGAGACAGAATCCGAAGCAGGCTCTAGGCTCTGAGCTGTCAGCACAGAGCTCAACACAGGGCTCAAACCCCTGAACTGTGAGATTGTGACCTGAGGCTAGGTCGGAGGCTTAACTGACTAAGCCACCCAAGCACCCCTGCTTTTTGCTTTTAAAAATTAATATATCCCGGACAATTTTTCCAAATCAAAACATGGATTTAATGGCCTCGTAAAATTCTTCTTTTCCTCTGTAAAGAACTTTAGCTCTTCCCTGATCCTGTCCCCACCTAGTTGATTTCCAGAGCAAAGGACCTTCCACCTGTCAAAATCCACTCTGCCTAGAAGGCAACTGATGCTACAAATAGCCAGTTTTGTTGGGGGCGGGGGGGGGGGGGACTAAACTTACCATTAATAAGACTCAAATAATTAGGCCTTAGATCCATGTAAACAATAAAAGACTCACAATGCTGCAGAAAGTTCCTCCATCAATGAAGAAACAACCCAATGTCCAATGATCCCGAGTGTGTTTGGAGTTGTGTCCATGAAGGGATCCTTACCTTAGGCAAGATGATGACTTAAAGAAAGGACTTGAGCGAGGGGTGCCCGGCCAGCTTAGCTGGAAGAGCATGAGACTCTTGATCTCTGGGTTGTGAGTCTGAGTCCCATGTTGGGTGTAGGGATTACTTTAAAAAAGGAGGGGAGACTAGGGTGAAGACTAGGAAGGCATGCTTGTGAAATCACAGAAATCATAAGACTGAGACTCCTGACTAATAGACTGGATTAACAGGTGGCATTGAATAGGTTCTTGCTGAGATGAAGGAATGAACTAAATATGATCAGGTTTTGGAATGGTGGTGGGGTTCGGAGCCCACAGCCAAGAAATAATTCATTAAAGCCCGGGGACAGGACCTTGGGCAGGAAGATCAGCTCTGGGGGGTGTGAAGAATGGCTGGTTATATACCATGAACTTGAAGGAGATAAAGTCAAAAGGGAAGTTTCCAAAAGGATTTTCAAGTGCTAAAGAAAGATCGTGGAGGCCTAGCTTTTGTCAAGCTACGGTTGTTTTTCCCTCTAGCAAAGTATTAACATGAAGACAGTAGAGAGTTCCTGGAGAAACACTCTGTATTTGCCTCAAGTATTTGTAAATGGGCTGCAGGTTATAAGGAAATATAATTTTACCTGCCATTTTCTTCTGCCTTTGTTCCCCACATCCCTGTGGAGGGGAGGGGGAGGTGCGGGGTCGGGAAGCTGAGTCTGTAGGTTTCTGGAGATTAGGTTATCGATAAGATTGCCTTTTTCTTATAATTTACTAAGATATTTGTAAACTGATGGAGACGCTACCCGTTTAACCATTTGTTTTCTGTCCATTCCTTTCCCTTGGGTAGCCAGGAGAGCCTGATGAATGTCACACGTGTCCTCGACAGTGTGTGTGGGGGTAATGCTAGCTTGTGCTTGGCCCTCACCTTGCCTTATGGTCACTCATCATATATAACAATAAGATATTTAATAATGATAAATGTGCTTATTTATATGCCTATCTAGAAAGTATTTAAAGCAAACAGGCTTTATCTAGAAAGTATTTAAAGCATACAGGGATAGGGGCACCCGGCTGGCTCAGTCCTTAGAAAATGCAACTCTTGATCTTGGGGTCCTTGAGTTTGAACCCCACATTAGGGATAGAGTTTAAAAAAAAAAAAAAAAGCAGGGGCATGTGGGTGGCTCAGTTGGTTAAGTGTCGTACTCTTGATTTCCATTCAGGTCATAATCCCAGGGAATGAAATTGAGCCCCATGTAGGCTCTGTGCTGAACATGGAGCCTACTAAGATTCTTAAGCCCCACCCCGCTCCTCTCTCTCTACAATAATAATAATAAATATAATGATAATAACAATAGTAAAAAGCAAACAGGGATAAATATGAATTCCTGAAATTAATTAAAAAATTGTTTAACTTTTATTTATTTATTAGCGGGGGGGGGGGGGAGTGGAGACACAGAGAGGGAGAGAGAGAATCCCAAGCAGGCTCTGTACTGTCAGTGCAGATCTCACAAATCAACCTACCTCACAAACCATGAGACCATGACCCAAGCCAAAATCAAGAGTCAGACACTTAACCAACTGAGCCACCCCCTGAAGTTAATTTTTAAAAAGTTGTGAAGTTGATAGGCAATGATTTCTTAAATAGATATAAAATCATAATGGAATGATAGAATTGACTTCATTAAAATTAAGAATTGTCCATTAAAAAACCATTAAGGGTAAAAAACAAGCCATAGACTAGGAGAAAATATTTGTAATGCATATATCTGACAAAAGACAAATGCGTCTAGGGGCGCCTGGGTGGCTTAGTCGGTTAAGCATCCGACTTTTGCTTAGGTCATGATCTCGCGGTTCGTGGGTTCGAGCCCCGCGTCAGGCTCTGTGCTGACTGCCAGCTCAGAGCCTGGAGCCTTCTTCAGATTCTGTGTCTCCCTCTCTCTGACCCTCCCCTGCTCATGCTGTCTCTCTCTCCCTCTCTCTCCTAGAAATAAATAAAACATTTAAAAAAAAAAAAAAGACAAATGCATCTATCAGAAAATAAATGTATATCTAGCATCAGACAGATATAGATACGTAAAAGACAACTCATTTGATAAAATTGACAAAAGACTTGAGGTGGCATTTCACAGAAGATGATATCCACATGGTTAATAAACATGAAAAGGCTGCCAACATTATCAATTATTAGGGCAATTAAAACTATAATGAGATACTGGAAATTCTAGAGCAATTAAAAAGAAAGTGAAATAAAAGGCATCCATATTGGAAAAGAAGTTATATTTATTCATAGGTGACATGATCCTATATACAGAAAACTGCAAAGAATCTGCAAGAAAGCTCCTAGAGCTAGTCAGAGGATTCAGCAAAGTTTTAGGGTACAAGATCAACACACAAAACCCTGCTGTGTTTCTGTAACCAGCAATGAACAATATGAAAAGGAGATTAAGAAGGCAATTCTGGGGGGCGCCTGGGTGGCTTAGTCGGTTAAGCGTCCGACTTTCGCTTTGGTCATGATCTCGCGGTTCGTGGGTTCGAGCCCCGCGTCGGGCTCTGTGCTGACTGCCAGCTCAGAGCCTGGAGCCTGTTTCAGTCTGTGACTCCCTCTCTCTCTGACCCTCCCCTGCTCACGCTGTCTCTCTCTCTCTCCTAGAAATAAATAAAAAAACATTAAAAAAAAAAAAAGAAGGCAATTCTGGAATTTCTGAGTTGGTGCACATGCGGAGATTTGGGAGAGTGACTGGTCTGAAGAGGGCAGGGAAGCTGCATGCCCTTTCCCCATACCTAGCCCTATGTAACTCTTCCATCTGATTGTTCCTAAATTACATCCTTTTATAATCAACCAGTGATCTAGGGTAGTCCAAAATAGCAGTTTAGGAGGATCCTGAACTCACCTCCTATGGACACAATGAATCTACAACTACATATGGAACAATTCCCTCTGAAAAAGACATGAAAATTAGCTGAACAGCTCCTTCACAACAAACAATAAAAGGACCACATGAAAGCAGTTAGAAAGACCCCTAGGAAAGACAAACTAATGGCTGCAATTGGGTCTATAAACAGATCTTACTTGCAAGACAGGACCGTGAACAAACCAAGAGCAAGGAACCTCTTTTCTTCACCTTTTTATAGTTAGGTACAATGCTGTGCCTAATTAAAAGTAAAAGCAAAAGATGAATGAATGAATAAAATATAATAAAAATAAGTAGCTGTGGAATTCAAATGAGGGAACAAATGGTGATTCCATTTATAATATCACATAGGGATTCCTGAGTGGCTCAGTCAGTTAAGTGTCTGATTTCAGCTCAGGTCATGATCTCACAGTTTGTGGGTTTGAGCCCTGCATTGGGCTCTGTGCTGACAGCTAGCTCAGAGCCTGAAGCCTGTTTCAGATTCTGTGTCTCCCTCTCTCTCTGTCCCTCCCCTGCTCATGCTTCTCTCTCTCTCTCTCTCAGAAATTTAAAAAAAAAAAATTAAAAAATTATAATATCATCTAAAAGAATAAAATACCTAGGAATAAATTAAAATGAGGTGAAAGTCCTATACACTGAAAACTACAAATTATTGCTGAGAGGAATTAAAGAAGACTGAACAAATGAAAGGCATCCCATGTTCATGGACAGGAAGACTTAATATAATTAAGATGCAAGTAAAATGAAAAGTGAGCAGTCCACAGATTTGATACAATCCAATCAAAATTCCAATACCCTTGGGCTCCTGGCTGGCTCAGTGGGAAGAGCATAGGACTCTTGATCCCAGGGTGGTGAGTTCTAGCCCCATGTTAGGGGTAGAGATTACTAAAAATAAATAAATACTTTCAGGCTTCCCTCCAGCAGGCAGCAGCACTCTGTCTCACTTTTTCTTATTTCCCCCACTTTCCCCTTCCTTTGTTTCCTTCCCCCCACCTTCACTGTTTCCCCTTGGAGGTGATTCCCTGGGCAGAGGTGAGTGCCTCTCACCCCTACCTCCCAGTCACCCCTCCCTGCAGCCTCAGGTCAGGGGCCTCATGGAGCTAATTTGCTGACTCACCCATCCACCATACCCCTGCATCCAGCTGGATTGCCAAGCACACACCTTCAGCCTGGATCCCCTCTTCTCCCTCTAAAGTCAGTCCAGTCCCCTTCCTGCATGGTGTGCTGAAGACAGTGGGGTGCTAAAGGCCCTGGACCACCCCAGGTCACCGCTGTGAGGCCAATATTTGGGCAGCAGAGGGTGAGGGGGAGTGGGGAGGAGGAAGAGGAAGGAGGGGAAGGCAGAAGGGGTAACTCCATCAAGCTGGGAGGCAGGCAGAATCAAAGGATATCATGAAGTTTCCAGGGCTATTCGGAAACCAGAGATTGTCAAAAGGAAGAAAAAAAGAAAGGCAGAGATTGTCACTCTTGCTGGAAAAGGCAATTTCTAGGGAAGCCCAAGCGTAGGAGGTGAGCGTGCTGAAGAAAATGCCTATGATTCAGAATAATTCTCTTCTTTTCTTCCTTTATTTTTTAAAGTTTATTTATTTATCTTGAGAAAGAGAGAGCGCAGAGGAGGGCAGAGAAAAAAAAGACAGAGAGAGAATCCCAAGCGAGCGCCAAGCCTCCAACGCAGAGTCTGACGCAGGGCTGGAACCCACAAACTTGTGAGATCGTGACCTGAGCCCAAATCAAGAGTCAGAAGCTCAACTGACTGAGCCCCCGAGGTGGCTGGATGCCTGGCAGTCCTTATCAAGCAAGTCCTTCACTGTGTGATCAGCTTCTACAATTCAAGGGGCGCATGCTTGCTCTGGCCATGGTTAGTTTGGAAATGGAAACACTCATTCTTGACTGACTTCCTCTTACACCTGAACTGCTTCAGAAATTACTGATGGATGGCTCCCAGTTGATCCACTGTTGGGAGATTGTGACACACCACCTTTCCACTTTCTACTCTGCAGTCTTCCCTGTTTCCTGGCTTCCTTAAAATCCCTTTATGTCTAGCATGCCCTCGAGCACACCCTGGTGACCTGGGACAAAGGAGTATTTGGGGTACATCCCGGTCTGTCCTGGGCCCAGGTTTAGATTTCTCCAAGGACAACAACAAACCAGAAGTGTCAGCCAGAGTCTCCCATCAGCTCCCAGCTGTCAGGGGCACAAGCAAACCTCTACTAAATGCACAATAAAGGAAATGGAAGGGGTGACTTTTTTTTTTTTTTTTTTAAAGAGCGATAGAGAGCAGGGCACTGGGTGGCTCATTTGGTTGAGCATCCAACTTTGGGTCACTTTGGATCCTCTGTCCCCCCTCACCCTGCCCTTTGCCCACTTGCACACAAGCTCTCTCTCTCTCTCAAAAATAAATAAACACTAAAAAAAAGCTGAAGTCGGACACTCAACTGACCAAGCCACCCAGGCACCCCAATAAATTAACATTTTAAAATAATTTAAAGAGGGGCGCCTGGGTGGCTTAGTCGGTTAAGCGTCCGACTTTCGCTTAGGTCATGATCTCGCGGTTTGTGGGTTCGAGCCCCGCGTCGGGCTCTGTGCTGACTGCCAGCTCAGAGCCTGGAGCCTGCTTCAGTCTGTGACTCCCTCTCTCTCTGACCCTCCGCTGCTCACGCTGTTTCTCTCTCCTAGAAATAAATAAAAATATAAAAAAAAATAAAATAAAATAAAATAAAATAATTTAAAGAAAGGGAAGACTTGCAGGAAACTTAAATGCACATCACTAAGTGAAAGATGCCATCTAAAAAGGCTCCACACTGGATGATTCCAACTTTATGACATTCTGGAAAAGGCAAAACTGGAGAGAATGAAAAGATCAGTGATTGCAAGGGGTTGGGAGACAGGGTAGAGGTAGGAATAGGCAAAACAGAGAGGATTTTTAAAGCAGTAAAGACTGTATGACATTATCATGATAGAGACATGTCATTATACATTTGTCCAAACCCATAGAAGACACAATGGCAAGATGAGCAGTATTGTAAACTATGGACTTTGTGTGGTTGTGATGTCAGTGTAGGCTTGTCAACTGTAATAAATGTACCGCTCTGATGGAGGGTGTTGATAATGGGGGGTTCCATGTAAACGTGGGGGCAGAGGGTATGTGGAAATCTCTGTACCTTCCCCTTCCTCTCACTTTTGCTAGGAGCCTTAAATTGCTCTAAAAAAGTATTGTTCTTTTTTTTTTTTTAAGGTTATTTATTTATTTTGAGAGAGCTAGAGAGAGCATGAGTAGGGGAGGGGCAGAAAGCGAGAGAGAGAGACAGAGAGACAGAGACAGAGACAGAGACAGAGAGAATCCTAAGTAGGCCTGGTGCTGACAGCACAGAGCCCTACATGGGCCTCGATCTCACAACTGTGAGATCATGACCCGAGCTCGAATCAAAAGTTGGACGCTCAACCGACTGAACCCCCTAGGCACCCCATTCTTTTAAAAAAATTTAAGACTTTAAAAAAAAAAATAAAAAAAAATTAAAAAAAATTTAAGACTTTTTTTTTAAGGGGAGCCTGGGTGGCTCAGTCAGTTAAGCATCTGACTCTTGATTTTGACTCAGGTCACAATCCCAGGGTTGAGAGACTGAGGCCCATGTTGGGCTCTGAGTTGAATATGGAACTTCCTTGGGATTTTCTCTCTCCCTCTCCCTCTGTTCCTTCCCTGAAAGTGCACATGTGCTCTCTCTCTTTCTCTCTCTCTTAAAATAAACTTAAAATGAATAAATTTAAAAAGGACAAATGAAACTAAACTGTGACACCACTTTTCATCTGTCAAGTTGACAAAATTCCCAAAGTTTGAAAACAGTTGCCAAAGTTCTAGGGAATTAGTGACACTCATGCATTCCTGGTGGGTGTGCAAGATGGTAACTCTCCTGTGGGGGCAAGTGGACTGCATATAGAAACTATAACGCATGTACCCTTTGGCTCAGCAACCCCACTTGCAGGGGTCTATCTTTAGGTATACCACCTAGACTGTGATATAGATCTGAGATTACACATTAGGTATGAGATTAACACGCTAACACTGTATGTAATAGCAAAAAATTGAAAACACATAAGTATCTATCAATTCAGTTAATAGATTATGATATACCCATACAGTTAATATTATACAGTTACAGAAAGAATATGGAGGCTCTTTCCAAACTGATATGGAAATAATTCCAAGATATATTATTAAGTGAGCTAAACAAGTGCTACCTTTTGTGTAAGAAAGGGGAAAATGTAGGGGTGCCTGACTGCTCAGTCAGTAGAGCATATGACTCTTGATCTTGTGGCTGTGGGTTTGAGCCACACATTGAGTATAGAGATTTTTCTTTTTTTATTACAAAATTTTTTAATGTTTATTTATTTTTGAGAGAGAGTGTGTGCAAGCAGGGGAAGGGCAGAGAAAGAAGGACACACAGAATCTGAAGCAGGCTCCAGGCTCTGACCTCTCAGCACAGAGCCCAGTGTGGGGCTTGAACCTATGAACCATGAAATCATGACCTGAGCTGAAGTCAGATGCTTAATCGACTGAGCCACCCAGGCGCCCCTGGGTATAGAGATTTCTTTTTTTTTCTTTCTTTTTTTTTTTTTTTTTTTACAAATAGTTTATTGTCAAATTAGTTTCCATATAGAGATTTCTTAAAAATAAAATCTTAAGATCTGAGCTGCAATCAAGAGTCTGATGCTTAAGTGACAGCCACTTAGGTGTCCCTATTTTGTTTTTATTATTATTTTTTCTGCCCTAGAGAAAGAGATACTTATTCTGCTCTGTAAACACCTAAACTGGTTTATTTTATTTATTCTTTTAAGTTTATTTTTATTTATTTTTGAGGGAGGAGGCAGAGAGGGAGAGAGAGAATCCCAAGCAGGCTCTGCACTATGAGTGCAAAGCCCAATATGGGACTTGATCTCGGGAACCATGAGATCACGACCTGAACTTAAATCAAGAGTCAGACGCTTAACTGACTGAGACACCCAGATGCACCTAATTTAAAAGTTTTTAAGTAATTTCTATGCCCAATGTGGGACTCAAGCTTATAACTCTGAGATCCAGAGTCACATGATTTACCGACTGAGTTAGCTGGGCATCCCAAGACCACCTTTTTTCTACTCTGACCCCTCTGCAAACTTCCCTTTCTGTTGTCTAGTCCTGCAGCAGCCACAGGAATTTTGGTGCTCTAGCTAGGGTCATGTTCAGTTGCAAGTGCATTTCATTTGAGGTCAGTGGGATGTATTTATGCAGCTCACTGCCAACCATCCCGCTGCCAGAACAGCTTACAGGAATACGCTCATGTTGGCTACGCAGACACATCCAGCGTTATGACAGGCACTGGGTCAGAGACTGTGAACACATCCAAAATTCTGAGCCCTGGAAGCATGTAGTTGGTAGAGAAATAAGGTTTGAAATACACAGAGCCCAAAACTAGTTTACAGAAAATCCTTCCAACCATCAGGTTTGTGGAATTGCAAAGGGAGGATTTGACTTTCAGTGAAGCCCTCTCCTGTCAGGATATCCTCAGTTATGTGACATATGTAATCATGCAATTGTTTTTTGATGAAAATTGTGCAAAATATAATTTATTAATTAAAACTCCTAGTGTAGGGCATAAACCTATATCAGTGCTACAAATAGCAAGTTTGTGTTTGAAGTTGCGTGCTTTATACATCCCACTTATTGGTAACAACAACAAAAAAATTCACTTAAGTTTGCTATAGGAAAGACAATTATTTTTCTATTCCTTCCAAAGAAAATGATATTGCAAACTCATTGTCATATGAAAAGGTAATCAAAGAATATGCAATAAGGAAAGCAGGAAGTAACACAGACAAGTTAATTCATAAAGATACTATTATTCATAAGGCTCTGATATATTTGGATCTTTGCCAGTTTTTTGACATTTGTAATTTGTTGTCATTTATTTTCACATTCTATTTATTTCATACTTAATTTTGTATTTTTAATTTTTTAGAAGTAATCTCTACCCCCCAACGTGAGGTAATGCATATCAAACTCATGACCCCAAGATCAAGAATTGCACACTCCTCTGACTGAGCCAGCCAGGTGCCCCCATATTCTTAAGGCCAAGCTCATTTTGAACTTCAGTCCCCTCAAAACCTGGACCCACCCTAGGTGGAAGCCAGCTGGAGAGGGATGTTGAGGAGGTAGTAACTCTGTCCAGTTGTGTTTTTATTTTTTATTTTTATTTTTAGAGAGAGAGTGAGTGTGTAATCAGGGGAGGGGGCAGAGGGAGAGAGAGAAAGAGAGAGAGAAAGAGAGAAAGAAAGAGAGAACCCCAAGCAGACTCCACACTCATCTTGAAGCATGACTTGGGACTTGATCCCATGACTCTGGGATCATGGCCTGAGCTGAAACCAAGAGTTAGACATTCATGGGCACCTGGGTGGCTCAGTTGGTTACACATCTGACTTCAGCTCAGGTCATGATCTCATGGTTTGTGGGCTTGAGCCCTACATTGGGCTCTGTGTTGACAGCTCAGATCCTGGAGCCTGTTTCAGATTCTGTCTCCTCTCTCTGCTCCTCCCTCACTTGCACTCTGTCTCTCTCTCCAAAAATAAACATTAAAAAAAAGAGTTGGACATTTCAGCTGACTGAGCCATCCAGTGGTGTTTTTAAGTAGAAATACTGTGCTTTGTGTGACATAACCCTCTTCTCCATTTCCTATATGAAATTTTTAGTAAAATGGGTATTTTTCACTTTAAAACTTTACACAAAACAGAGTGAGAGAGATTTGGGCTAACAGCAGCAATGTGTGAAAGACTGCAGGTGGGAGGGGTTGTGTGTGTGGCCAGTTACCTGCCTTCTGCGCTCAGGGACTGCACCTGAATGGTGCTGCTCCAGACGGAGAGACAGGTTGTCAAAGGGACATTGACAAATTAGGGTGAACCCATAGAAGCTCATCCAGAATGTTAGAGTCAGATCTTGGAGAAGTCTCTAAAGAAAACTAGTGGAGTTATGTTGCTGAGACTCCAGCATGGGTGGGTGGGCCGCTGTTGTGCGAGGACCCCTGGAAGAGGTGAGAGGCAGACCGCCTTTTCGATAAATGTAAGAGAGTTTATATTAAATTCCTCTATCAAACAACTTAAAATTCACATTGAAATGATATTCATCAAAATGATGACTCCTTCAGTGGCAGAATGTTAGGTGATTTTTGTTGTTGTTGTTATTTATTTATTTTGAGAGACAGAGAGACCTGGTGGAGGAGGGGCAGAGCGCGAGAGAGAATTCGAAGCAGGTTCTATGCCGCCAACACAGAGCCTGAGGCGGGGCTCAACCTCACAAACCGTGATATCATGACCTGAGCTGCGATCAAGAGTCCAATGCTTAACTGACTGCGCCACCCAGGCATGTCTTAGTGATTTTAATTTCTTCTCTGTACTTCTTTGTGTAAATGTGTGTCACTTCTAGTAAACAAGCTTTTCTTAAGTCTCTATTAGATATACCCCATCTCCAAAGTCCCAGTTCAGTTACCTGAAAACTTCCACCATTGCTGCTTCTCTCAGCTACCACACAGGTGGATTTAGTTCATCCTGAACCTCACAATTTGTATAAATAAAAACTCAGCTCTGAGCTTAGGAAAGCAGAGGACTCCCCAGTCCCACAAGATGTGCCTTCCTGATATGGCAGTTGAAGGGCCAAACCCTTTGTCCATTAAAAAAAAAAAAAGTTTCCTTCAAAAGAAATTCTGACAATTGAAATATCTCCATATTCTTATTTCAGTAAGATTATTCTGACAGTTGTGCAAAAATAGAATGGTCTTAGTTCCAAGTCCCTGAAAGTTTTATAATAGAACATGAAAGAAAACCCAGATATTGTAAGGATGTTGGCCCAAGATCGGAGGTTGGACCACATAGCCTTTACTTTTTCTTCTAACCCTCACATTTGTAGATCTCAGTAGGACCTCTCATCAAGGGGCCTAATTATGTCCTGCATTTCACTTCCAAATCCTCTCCGGACACCACAGACCCCTTACATCCTAGCACTATGGTTCACACGATGTAGACTCCGCATAACACTAGCAAACACTTAACTGGTTTCTATCGCCTGCCAGTCAGTGTTCTAAGCATGTAACGGGAGGAATTGACTCGTAATCCTCAAAGCAGCCCACGTGAGGTGGGTCTTCTAATCTTTCCATGTTGAGGATCTTGCCTGAGGTCCCATGGATTACGAGGGGCAGAGCTGGGATTTGAACCCAGGCAGGCTGTCTCTAGAGGGAGCCTCTCAACCAACATCACGCGGCATCTCACTTGATAGAGGTTTGAAGTTGCTCCAGTTCTGAATCCTGAGATCTATGTGGCCTTTTGGCTTGGTTCTGGCTGGCTGGGACAGGGAGGCGGACCTGTGGTTGGACACATCAGCAGCAGGGAGTGCCACATACAGTCCATGTTTGAAAGCCAAACGCAGGGGCGCCTCTGTGGCTCAATGGGGTGAGCGTCCGACTTCAGCTCAGATGGTGATCTCAGGGTTCATGAGATCACGCCCTGAGTCGGGCTCTGTGCTGACAGTGCAGAGGCTGTTTCAGAGCCTCTGTCCCTTGCTCTCTACTCCTCCCCTCCCAAAAATAAATAAACATTAAAAAAAAAAAACACCCACTAGGGGCGCCTGGGTGGCTTAGTTGGTTGAGCGTCCGACTTTCGCTTAGGTCATGATCTCACAGTTCGTGGGTTCGAGCCCCGCGTCGGGCTCTGTGCTGACTGCCAGCTCAGAGCCTGGAGCCTGTTTCAGTCTGTGACTCCCTCTCTCTCTGACCCTCCCCTGCTCACGCTCTCTCTCTCTCTCTCTCCTAGAAATAAATACAAATATTAAAAAAAAAACCCACAAAACCCTAAAAAAAAAAAAAAAAGTCAAAGGCAGAGAGTAATAGTGGGATAGTTGCATCAAACCCAGAATGGGAGTCAGAGTGATTGACAGGAACTCAGGAATTTTTGCTGTGGGAAGGTGTTTTTATTTTTATTTTTTACAAATAGTTTATTGTCAAATTAGTTTCCACATAACACCCAGTGCTCATCCCCACAAGTGCCCTCCTCCATGCCCATCCCCCTCCCCCCCACATCCATCGGTCCTCAGTTTTTGGTCGGAAGGTGTTTAAAAAAAAATTTTTTTTTTGAGAGTGTGCTTGAGTGCACACACGAGCGGGGGGAGGGTCAGAGAGAGAGAGAGAGAGAGAGAGAGAGAGAGAGACTCTCAAGCAGCCTCCACGCTTGCCGAGCTTGACCCAGGGCTGGATCCCAAGTCCCTCGGATCTTGACCTGAGACAAAATCAGGAGTCCCACAATCAACCGATTGAGCCACCCAGGGCCCCTGGGAAGTCTTAAAGGGCAACCAGCCCACCCACTCCTTGGTGCAACGTGCTGTCGTGACAGGGAACTGGGTGGTGGGGCTTCTTCCTGCCTGGGCCATCTGACTAAACCCTGGGTTTGCACTACGAGTCAAGCGGGTTCCTGACTCCACCTCCCCGCTTCCGTAGCCTCATTCTCCCCCTCCTGGCCCCTGCCTTGCGCAACACCGGATTCATCAGCATCCCAACCCTCCGTTCTCGCTGGCAAACACCTCGCGTGGAATCTTGCTTTTGTTCCAACTCAAATGAGATTAAACCTCCGTGGACAGAATTAGGTATTTTTTATGGTTATTTTTATATTCTTACAACTCCTACATTTACTTAAATAATGACTTAAAAAAAAAAGACTTTCAGGTTGCAAACCTGGCCTCCGCTGCTAATTAGACTCCAGAGATCTGTCCGGAAAGGTATAAATCGTGAAAAATAATTACTGCTGAAAGTATTGCTATGACAAATGCATTGACCAAACTCTGACACAGAAGAGAGGGGGTGGAGAGAAGCGTCTTTGCGGGCTCCGCTCGGGCTGGGGCTCCCTCCTGCCGCACAGCGGGCGGGCCCCCCACCCCCCACCCCTTCCCAGGCGTCACGTGGCCGCTGAGCTCACGCGCGTGCGAGCCTTTGTCACCCGCCTGGCGCCGCGGAGCCAACGGTGACGGCTGTTTTCTCCCTTAACGCACTCGGGGGAACGCCTGCAGCCCCCACCCCTGCGGGCCGGCTCCGCGGGGCAGCCCAGGAAACCGCCCCTCCTGCGGGCGGAGGTCCGGCGCCTTGAGGACCCTCCCCTCGGCAATGGCTTTCCCAGGTCTTCCGGCGGCAGGGCCTTCCTCCGCAAGGAAATCTCCTCGGTCGCAGGGAAAGTTCTCGAGCTGCAGGAGGCACCGGCGGTCTGGACCCCTCCCCACGCCCCCCCTCCCCCGGCTGCCGCAGCCCCCTCCCCTCGAGCGCCCGCGGTGGAGCCAGGCTGCCCCGGAAGGATCTGACCGGCCACTTCCTGCAATTGTGTCTCTGGACAGAGTCCTCGGGCGTCCAGCGTTCCCAGTCCCCCCTCCGGAGCCCGGGTCTCCCACGTCCCCGCCCCCACCCCTGCTCGCCGCCCGCGGCCTCCCCTCCGTCCCCTCCCGGCCCCGCCGCTGGGGTCGGGGTGGGGGGGAGCCGGGCGCGCGTGGCTACCGGCCGTGCGGGCGCGGGGCGCGGGGACGCCGAGAACGCGCCCGGACGCACGGCGGGCGGGGGGCGCGGAACCGCGAGAGGCGTCGCCGCCGCGGGGGGAGGACGAGGGCCTCGGGGCGCCGCCGCCTGAGCTCGGCCCGCCCGCCCTCCGGGTCCCGCGGGCGTGGGCTCCGGGAAGAGGCTCGGGGAGCCCGGGGGCGGGGCCTGTCTGCGCCTGATGGATGGCCCCGGAGAAATGTCTGGCACGTTCCTTCCCGGCGGGGGAGGGGAAGCTGCAGCCGCCTCTCCCCCGCATTCGTTCGCATTCCCGCCCGCCTGTCCGGAAGGGCTGGGGGTGGGCGGCTGGAGCAGGGCCAGGGAGACTCGTTTTGCACACTATCACTCACATTTGTCTACACTGGTGTGGGGGTGGAGGGGCAGGTGGACAGTCCCCAAATCTCAGTTGAGGTCGGAGAGGGTCCATCCCGGCGCCCAGGCCTCTCCCTCGAGCCCCCACGCTCGCCGCACACTGGGTCGTGAGCCGTCCCCACCTGCTGTGGCCCCGCGGCCCTGTCGGGATGGATGGGGCCCGAACAGGCCTCGGGGACTGGACGGGGGTGTCGAGGGCGGGGGGCAATGAGGGAAAACTGCCGGCGTCTTTCCACGAACCGAGGCAGTGGCACCGAATGAGGCCCCGTACTCTTCATTCCCACACGCTGGCAGTAAAAAATGAAAAATGAAAAAGCCAGTTTCTCTTAAGGCTGTCCTCGATAAGACAGTAAAAATTTATAAACATGTGATTGGTTTATTATTTAAATGAGTTAATAAGGACTTGTTTTCATTTCTAATATAGTATATATGGATGGATTGAATCCACATAAAACCTCTTTGGAGCCCTCAGTAATTCTTAAGGGTGTAAACAGGTCCTTAGACCAAAAGTGTCAGCACTGCTGGGGTAATTTACAGGCTGGCATGAAGATACCAGTCCCCAGCCCAGGAAGCATCTTATGCGGAGCAGAGGGCGGGAGCATGGTATGTTTTCTGGCCACCCACTGGCTGCCCTTCCAGAGACATTCACTGGAATAAAGATGTTAATGGTCTCTGCTCATAGGAGAAACAAGGCATGCCGCTCCCCCCTCCACTGTGCACGGTACCCAATGCTGGGGAGGGTGTGGGGGGGGTGTTTGTGGCCCACGTGGGCTGGACCTAGATGTGGACTCCCCTCACCCCCTAGATTCACCTATAGTCCCTTTTCCTGTTACCTCTAAGGTGGCTCTTCCCCGTCCCCATAGAAGTCACAGTGTCTCAAGGTGGAGTCCACCCCCTGGCCTGGCTCGAGTCCGGGTGGAGAGTGGGTACACTTGTCTGTGTGTGCCACTGGGTATGACCGTGTGCTTTGGTCCAGTCCCACGAACTCCCAGGTTCTCCCCGACACCACTCCTCCATCAGAGGTCACGTCTGGTGTCTCCACTGGGGTTAGCAAGCTTGGGTTGGTCAAACAACTACTCCGATCCTTTGGCAGTGGGGCTGCTGTGAGTGAAGCCGGGACCTGGCCCCTCTCTGTTACCTCTGGCGCAGGGAAGGGGGCGTGGAAGGCCAAGGTGGGGGGCAGTTCAGCCTCGAGTGCTACCACTCCGCTCCCCCAGGAGCCAGTAGGTCCTCACTTTGCCTTTGCCCTGGAGGGAGAGAGAAGAGGAGGTAGGGATAGGGAGTCGTACACTGACCCACCTTCCCAAATCAGAGGCAAGGCTTCGGGATGGGAGTGGGGTTGGCTGCTTGAGAAGGGGTGAGGGGAGCCACCCTCTGGTCCACAAGGGATGGCGAGGGTAGGGCCTTTCTCTCTACCTTCATTTCTACGTCCCCTCGAAGCTCGAGCTCGAAACCACCGAACTCTTCCAGGACAGCCTTGGTCTCAGAAGACAAGTGGATCTTCAGGGCTGGGAAGGACAGGGAGGGTGAGGGAAGGTGGGGGATGGAAGAAATGGCGGGGAGATTGGCACCTGCAGCTCGCCCTCTGGTCGTTCTTAGGAAGCTTCCTCCTTCAGAGCCCCAGGCCCACGTGGTGTCTGGCGTACTGGCCTTTCCCTTAGAATTCGAGAGCTGTGCTGTCCAACACCGTAGCCGCTAGTCACTGGGGGCTATTTAAATTTAAACTAGGGGCGCCTGGGTGGCTCAGTCAGTTAAGCGTCCGACTTCGGCTCAGGTCATGCTCTCACAGTTCGTGGGTTCGACCCCGCGTTGGGCTCTGTGCTGGCAGCTCAGAGCCTGGAGCCTGTTTCGGATTCTGTGTCTCCCTCTCTCTCTGACCCTCCCCTGCTCACGCTGCCTCTCTCTCTCTCTCAGAAATAAAACATTAAAATTTTTTTAAATAAAAAAATGAAACTAATTAAAACTAAATACAGTTAAAAATCCAGTGCTTCATTTGCACAAGCACATTTCAAGTGATCGATAGGGTCCCGTGACAGAGACTGCTGGGATGGACAACACGAATTATAGAAAGAAAATCCTAGGAGATAGCATTCCAAAGTGTCATCAGGCTCCAGACGGACAGTGTAGCATGGCGATCAGCGGCTCAGAGTTTGGGTCCTGTTCTGTCTAGTGAATCCCAGGTGGGACAGTTGCTTGGAGAAATAATATAACTCTCTGTGCCTCATTTTCTTAGTCTGTAAAATTCTGATGGAGACAGTATCCATCTCAAGGCCTCCTCATGAGGATCAAACAAACTGCCAACCAGGTACTTCAGCCGAGTCGGCCACGCAGGAAGCACTCTGCAAGTGCTTGTAATACTCACGCTCATTTTGTGGCTGAGGGAACTGAGGCCTGGGGGGCAGGCATCTGCCCAAACTGCTGGGGTCAGAGCCAGGCTCTAACTCCTGACCTGGTACCTGCCCCCCCCCCCCCGGCTAAACTCACTCCCAGCACTCCTGGGGGCTGCGTCAGAGCGGCCTCGTTTTTGTTGTTGAAACATTTCTGAGAATGTGCTCCTTGAAGACTGGACCTTAGTGAGAGGCTTTCCCCTGCTCTCACTGCCCCAGACGCAGTCACCAGGGAGCGCCTGCTGAGTACAGAAGTAGCCCTTCTCCCGGGAGACCGCCCCCCCCCCCAGCTGATTACCCGTCTGGGTGATCTTCGTACCCCAGAGCCTGGCGCTCAGTAGTTATTCAGCGCCTGTTTCCTGAATTGAATTGTGCTGGACGCAGCAGGAGCGTGCTGTGTCAGGTACTAGGTACCTGCTGCGCGCCCAGGCCTGTGCTGGGGTCCCAGGGGCCTGGGGCAGGTGTCCTTTTAGAGATAAACAGTTGAAGCTCAGAAAAGCTGAAGGACAGTTGTGTCTTAGTCATGTCATATGGCCTTCGTTCGGAACTCTTCTAAGGTACACATTTTATCCTCTTACAGATGAGGAAAACCGAGGCTCAGGAGGCGTGACAAATTGACCCACAGCTGTGTGGGCCGCGAGCAGAGATTCACACCCAGCCCTCTGCCACACGCAAGAGCCAGCGGAGGGGCCCTGTGGGTGGGGTGAGCCGCCTGCCACTGACGCGCTGAAGCCTGTCAGGCCCTCCCGCCAGCAGCCGCCTTACCTTCCCCATTAGACTCCATCCTGGAGGCGGTGTTGACTGTATCTCCGAAGAGGCAGTAGCGGGGCATCTTCAGCCCGACCACGCCTGCGCACACGGGTCCTGGCGGGGTGGAGGCAACGTGGGGAGGGGCGTTCAAGGGGTGGGATCTGAAGCCCCGGGGAGTCCGTGTGTGTGTGTGTGTGTGTGTGTGTGTGTGTGTGTGTCTGTCTGTCTGTCTCCCTCACCTGTGTGGATGCCGATTCGCAAGCGCAGCTCCTCCTGCGGCCGGTGGCGGATGCGGAAGGAGCGTACCGCGTCCAGCAGCGCCAGGGCCATGCGGGCCACCTCGCGGGCGTGCAGCAGCCCATTCCGCACCGGGAGCCCGGACACGACCATGTAGGCGTCGCCAATGGTCTCCACCTGCCGGGCCGCCAGAGGATGCAGGACCCAAGCGCTGGAAATTTCTCTTCCCCGCGCCACCCCCACACGGGTTCGGTGACCCCATCCGTTGCGTCCTTTCCCTGCCTGTCCCTGGGTCTTCTCTCCTGAGGCTCTGTCATTCTGCCCTTCACCTTTCTCTGACCCTGTCCATCACCATCTTTCTGTCCCTCTCCATCCCTGTTCCCACCCTCACCTTGTACACATCGAAGTTGTCTATGACGGCATCAAAGCACGTGTACAGGTCATTGAGCAGGGTCACCACCTGCAAGGGAAGAGAAGCCAAGACGGGTGTGGAGTAAGGGCTCAAGTGGGAACAGCGAAGGCAGGCCCGAAGGCAGGCCTGATGCGACGGAAAGGCTGGCCAAGCACGCGCGCCCGGCCCCCACCCGCGGTCACGCCCGCACTGACCTGCATGGGTGTGCTCTCTGCCGACAGGGCCGTGAAGCCCACGATGTCGCTGAAGTAGATGGTGACACTGTCAAAGGCCTCAGCCTGGACCGTCTCCCCCCGCTTGAGCTGCTCGGCCACTGAGCTGTGGGGGCGGGGCAGGGTCAGTGCAGGCAGTGGGGCCGGGACGCGAGGCCGAGGGCCGGCGCGCGGGGCACTCACTGGGGCAGGATCTGGCAGAGCAGGGCCTCGGCCTTGCGCTTCTCCTCCAGGTAGGCCTGGGTCCTGTCCTCCACCAGCCCCTCCAGGTTGTTGGCGTACTGCTCCATGCGGGACAGCAGGTTGTCCAGGATGTTGCTGCTGTGCTCCCTGAGGCCCGGAAGCGGTGAGGGGCCGTGAGAGAGCCGCTGGAGCGGCCCCCCCCACGCTCACCCAACCCAGGCTGCATGTCAGCCCGGTGTGGGGTCCCTGGAGTGGCCAGGCCTGGGGAGCATGGCATGGGGTGGGGGCGGGGGGGGACAGGGAAAGGGCAGGAGGAAAGTTCCATTCGTCTCCGAGACCCCAGAGCCAGGGAGCTGCAGTGAAACTGGCTACTTCCTGCGCCTTTGTTGAACAGAAACAAGTTAGAAGGAGGTGGACAGGGATCAGTCAGGACCGAGTGTGGGCACACGGGCTGGCAGAGGGGTGTGCGGGAATCGGTGGGGCACAGAGCAACAGACAGCCCCCGAGGCTGGGTGGGAGGCCAGGGGTGTGTGCTCCCCTCTGCTCTGCACCCCTGAGGAGGAGGGCCCGGTGCGCCAGAGTGGGCTCCCTTGCCACTGCTGGGAAAAGACTTAAGTGTGGGGCACAGGGTGGCTGTTGGGGGCGGGGGCGGGGGGCTGAGAGATGCACGAACACCAGCAACCTGTTGAACTTGCGCAGCATCAGGCGAATCTGCTGGAAGGGCGGCCGCTCCTGGGGCTCCTCGGCCCAGCACCGCTGCATCAGCTGGCCCAGCCCCTCCAGGTGACTCTGCAGGGCCAGGGAGGGCCGGAAGGGGGGCTGCTCGCCCCGACTCACACGCTCCACGATCTCTGTGGTGGGGCAAGAGGCACTGAGGGCCGCGGCCAGCCCAGGGCTAGTGAGACACAGTGGGGAGGTCCAGGCCAGGCCAGGGCGCTGGGGCAGGCAGCCACGGAACATTTCAGGAGGCAGGTATGGTGGTGTTTCCAGGGTCCCTCACCCTGTGGCAGGGCTAGGGGACACGTGGGTCTCTCACCTTTGGGGCTGAGGTCTAAACCCTCCACGTGGAATACCCCGCTCCTCAGGGCAATCTCTTGAAGGATGATCCCAAAGCTGTACACATCACCCGCCTGGGAGCCCCGGGCAGGCGGCGAGGCCATTCGCAGGAGCTCCGGGGCCGTCCACAGCTTTTCTGCAGGTCAGAGGGCGGGAGTCACCAGGCCAAGGGCCCTAAGCCAAGGGGTGGGGGGAAACAAGGCCCTGGAGGACATGGCTGGTCAATCGGCAGCCGTCACACGGAGTGCTACGGAAGCCACAGCCTCGGGCCACTGTGTTGGGCTCTCCTCTCCACTGGCAAATGAACCCAACCAGGAATCCAGAAAGGCATGCCAAGCCCTTCAGAGGCCAGGCATCCTTCGGGCTGTGCTTGGAGTGGGGCAGGTCTTGGGGACCAGAGTGGGGGCTCACTGGCATAGAGGATGTGGCCTTGCTCTGGTTCTGGGTCCCTGAAGCTCTCCAGCCCAAAGTCGGTGATCTTGAGCACGAAGCGCCCGTCCACCACACAGTTGGAGGACTTGAGGTTGCCGTGAGAGCAAATGGCCCCGTTGTGCAGGAACAGCATGCCCTGGCGGTTTGGGGAGGCAGAGGTCTTGGTGTGAGTGAGACCCACAGTCAGGGCCAGGGCAGAAGTACGGCTGGCCGCTGCCCCACGCATCCCCTGGGGGATCCCGGCCCCACCTTGACGATGTCATTGGTAAGAGAGTACCGGAACATCCAGTCCAAGGTGATGCTCTCGTTCTCCAGAATGTCCTGCTGGGCGACAAGAGTCAGACAGGCACCCAGCAGACCCCAGGAGGTATGCAGGGGCCGAGTCACACAAACCGGCACAAAAAGACAAAAACTTGGATTTGCTCTCGTGCCCCCCTTTACAGACGGGGCAGATAAAGTCAGAAAGGAGTTTGCCGGGGGCCATATGGCAGTAGGCAACAGAACCAGGGCGAGGCCCATGTCCCCTGACCCCGCGGGTCCCCTCACCTGCAAGCTCCCACGGGGACAGTACTCTGTGAGGATACAGATGTTGGGGGGGTCAGTGCAGGCACCCACAAACCTGGTCAGGTGTTCGTTCTGCACGTCCCGCATCTGCAGGTGGAAGGAGCATCAGGAGCCTGGCAGAGACCTCCCTCCTCACCAAGTGGCCCTCCCACCCCCAGGGGCCCTAGTGTCCTCAGTGCCTGTTCACTCCCTGCGGACACCCCGGGACTCTGGCGACTCCCTCCGCAGCTCCTGCTCCCCACTCACTCTGCCTCCTAATCCCGCACCCACCAGGGGCATCGAGTGCAGCCCCTCAAGGAACCCCCTCCAGGCTTCCTCTGCTAGTCTCTTCTCCCCTCTGGGACTCTCTTCCTCCAATATGCAGGGTCCATCCCTTTCGTAGGGTACCCCAGAGTCCCCCCACCTCCTGTGTCCCCGGGGACCTCCCCTAGGCCACTGCCTCACTCGCCCGACGTTACATGCTTCAGTTCAAACAGCACTTTTCGAGTCAGCTCGATGCGCTTACGATTCACACGCTTCACAGCCACGAGGTTGCCCTGGACAAGGAATGGAGGTTGTCACTGTGAGATGGCCCAGTGGTGGTGATGCCAATTGCTGGCCCCGGGACCCACCCCGAGCCGGAGGACTGCAGCGCTGCCCGCCCCGAGGACCCACACTCTTCCTTTCCCCTGGCCCACCTTATAGTACGCCGTCTTGGCAAACACCTGGAACTGGCCCTCTGTGGTCAGCAGGGAGCCGTAATTGGAGCCTCTCTGGAGGGACAGAGCAGGAGGGACGGGCAGCCCGGGAGCCCCGCCACCAGCTCGGCTCTCTGTCCTGACGGCCTGAGCTCCGCGCCCTCCTGCTTCTCATTCCACATTAGGAGATCCTTTCCTCATTTTTAAATGTTTTCAATGTATATTTTTGAGAGAGAGAGAGAGAGAGAGAATCCCAAGCAGGCTCTGCATTGTCAGCACATAGCCCGACGTGGGGCACGAACCGTGAGATCATGACCTGAGCCGAAATCAGGAGTCAGCCGCTTAACTGACTGCGCCACTCAGGCGCCCCTGTTTTATTTTTTTAAATGTATTTTCACATCCACTATGTTTGATCTTTGAAAGCCTCTGGTGCAGGAAGCTCTGCGCACGTGACCATCACCTGAGGTAGTCTCTGAGGGGAACAGGACTTGTCCAAGGTCACACAGCAAGCAGAGGCAAGGCTGGGATTAGAACCTGGCTGCCCGCCCTGCCCAGCAGGCACTGCCCGGCCCCGGCTCCCCTCTGTCCGCCCCCACAAGTGCTTCTCACCCCGCTGAGGGTCAGCCGGCTGCCTGCGCTCCGGAGGTGCCTGTCCAGGCTGCTGGGCTGCACATCCTCCCAGCGGACCCGCCACAGCTCTGAGGCCAGTTCCTTCTCCAGCTGCATCTTCCTGGGGCATGAAACCTCCATGGGACCCATGTCTGAACCCCGGACCCCGGCCTCAGAGCCCAGGGCCACTGTGTGTGCTCAGAGACGGCCAGGGGCATCAGCCCGGCGGCCGACAGCCGGGCCGGGCCGGGAGGTGTGGCCCAAGCTTTGCCTGCCTCGTGGGGACCTTGGGCAGTCAGTTCATGTCTCTGAGTCTCATGTCCTCATGTCCAAATGTCCTGATTTGGGGATGGGCGACCTCGACATTTATTTCAAAGCATTGTTATATGCACAAAAAGAAATATTGGGCGTGGAGGTGCCTGCTCACCCAGCCTGGACTTTCCTGTCTCCCTCCTCCGGTGCCTGTTAATGTCTGCATTTCACGCCAGCCTCCTGCTGGGAGGTGGCGGGGGGGGGGGGGGGGGGGGGGGGGGGGGGGGGGTCGACCTCCCCTCTCCAGTCTGTGCTCGGCACCCTTGCTCAGCTCACTGGGCCCAGTCCCACAGGGGTTGAACCCTTGTTCCCCGTCAGGTCTGCATGAGCAGGAAGGGAGGGCGGACCAGCCCACAGGCCAGAACTCATGCGCCTGTGATGCCAGGCTGCTCTGCCCTTCTCAGATCTCCCAGACCCTTCGGGCCCCTGTACCCTCCTCCCTGTCTCCCCTGGCCTTCCTCCTGTCCCGCCCCCGCCCCCAGGGCCCCGCCACCTCGCCTGCTAGGTCTCCAGGCCCCCCGGCCTCACTCCCCACCCTCTTCCAAGTCTCACCTGTATATGAAGAAGGAGATGGTCAGGATGCTGAGCAGGGAGAGGCTGCCCACCAAAGCCAGCACTTCCAGGGTGGAAAAGTGGTCTGCGGAGGAGTCCAAGTGGTAGCAAGAGAGATTTTGGTTAAGAGGGCACGAGGAGGAACCTTCTGACAGTCAGTCAGTGGACTAGGAAGGTGGATGGAGGGAGGTAAAGGCAGAAGGCTCTCCAGAAAACCCTGTGTGGGAGAGGAGCACCCGTCTGACTCCTGCAGCAGGAGCGTCTCCAGCTGGAGGCCCGGAAGGCAAGAGGCAGTCACCTTGGTTGCACGCTGGGTCCTCGTTGTCAAAGCCACACTTGGGGATATCAGGAGGTGGGTGGCCCAGGGGCCAGTTCAGTTCGTGCCCTGGCACGGCCACCAGCTCTCGAGAGGTCCCGTTGTAGTTCAGAACCACCTACAGGAGGGCGGGAGTGGTAGGCGGGCAAGGCCTGGGGTGACGCCTCCCGTCCAGGGAACTGAGCTGCCTCCCACCTGCCCGGTCTCTGCTCCCCCGGCCTCTGCTCCCCAGGCCTGTGTCTGGGCTGTGAACAGTTTACCAAGCCCCTCATACCCCGGTCATCAGAGTGGGAAGGGCTGAAAACTACTCAAGGGCTTTGTAAAGAAAACTCCATGTCGCACCCCTACTCAGCATCAGGGAGTTTATAATTTTGGGCTGAAGCACATCGGAAACAGGAAAAGACAGTGTTCTCAGTCCACATTCCCAGACCTAATCCATGTATCCCTCCTCCAGGAAGTCTTCCCCGAATGATCTGCTCCTTAGCGTTTGTGGCCTCAATTCCTTCCTGTTCCTGACTGAATTTAAAGAGCCGTGTGTGCCCCCCCCTCCCCCTCATGAGCCTCTCTCTGCTGGGAGAGGGGTCTGCCTGTCTTAGGAGATGTGGGACTTCCTGAAGGTAGGGCTGTGCCCCCTCCTCAGACATGGGGTTCCTCAAGGGGAGTGCCTGTGAGTCCCTGTCATTCTGGTTGCTCCCCTAGACCAGAGCTGGGTCTCTTCTATCCAGGGCTCTCCAAAGGTGAGCAAGCACGGTAGGGTGACTACGGAGCCAGGGCCACGGGGGAAGGGGGGGGGGCAAGACATCATTCCCAGATGGCACTGTCTTGTGGGGGTACAATCTTACCTGGAAAGTGCCAGTCTCAGGATGCATATCCCAGAGAGAGAAGTCTGTCTCCCGATCGCCATTGCCATCCATCTTCCAGTAGCCTGTCACCCCTGGGGCACGAAGGAACATGGCTGTTTTGAGAAAGTGGGAGTTCGGGAGGGTACCCACCACCCACCCCTACCTGATCTCCATCCCTTGATCTCCTTTGCCTTCCCTTCCAAACACATCATAGGATACGTATTACATACAATAACAATAACGAGAGGGACATACATTTCAGCAGAAGGAATGAGTGAAGTTGGGCACTTAGGAGGACTTCCTGCTGGAGGTGGGGATGGGGAAGGAGGCCCGCGGGGAGCTGTGGAGCTTCCTTACAGGAGAGGGAAGGGCTGGCGTGGGTAGGTGACCCCTGAGCCGCAGGCCAGAGGCTTCCCGTGGCCTCCTGCTCGGGGCGCCCCTAGCTGGACTCTCCCTGCCGCCTCCAGCCCCTGACCTTGGAAGCTTCGGTTCCACATCCGCTGAGTGACAGCCTCGCCATCAGTGAAAGTTCCCCCACGTGCCAGAGTCTCCGTCACCGCCTGGACGTAGAGCAGAAGCCCATCGTGGAAGGATGCTGGGATGGTGTTCACCTGCAGAGGAAGCGGGGTTGGCGGGGCAGGGGTGCGATGGGCGGAGGGCGCGGGGGGTGTGTGTGTGCGAGGGGCGTGGGCGCGAGGGGAGGGCCGTGGGGAAAGGGTTGGGGGCAACACCCCTGCGGACAGAGATGTGGCTATTTGTGAGACGCCTCCACACAGGCCTCTGCCTGGGACCCTGCTCGCAGACAGCAGGACGCTGGTGGGGACCTGACTTCCAGAGGCTGGACAGCTTGTCCGTGTCCCTCCAGTTGTCAGGAGAAGGTGGGAGCGGTGGGGAGGGGAGGGGAGGCCTGGGAATATGCAGGTGGCTGAGAGAACAGGCTGGACACCAGCAGGACCGAGGCGTCCGTGCTGGAGGGTCCCTGGACCCCTCCTACCAGGCCGTCCTCCAGGGTGAAGTTGAACTGCTCCTGGGCCAAGTGCTTTAGCTGCTGCAGGAATTCCAAGTACTCGGGATTGTCCGGCTCTTTATACGTAATGATTTTGGCGGCCTGAGGAGGGTCAGCCGAGAGGGGAGAGCTGGGAGACCACGCAGGCCTCCCCCCCCGCCCCCCCCCCCGTGCATCTCAGCTTAGCTCAAGGTGCAAGTGGACCCACTCGGTGCCACGTGTGAGGTGCTCCCTGCTCCAGTGCGACCACTTCCCAAGTCCTGTTAGTCTGTGGGGCTGGGACCCTCTCCCGCCGGAAGACCATCCGGCCGTCTTTGTGGCCCCCCAGCTCTGAAGCCTCCTGGCCCCTCCTGCCCTCCCTCACCAACCCCCGAGCAGTCAAGGACCCCTTTTCTGGAGCCCTTCGACCCCGAGGCAGCCAGCGCCCGGAGCTATGTGCCACCAGCACAGAGCCCCGCGGCCTGGGCTCCGCCGGGACTCACCTGGAAGGCGCGGCGGGCGCGCGCGTCCTGCCCGTCCCCTCTCTCCCAGGGCCTGGGGGGCGCGCGGCCGCGGGCACCGCGCAGGCTGAGTCCGAACAGGTCCAGGTGGAAGAACACATACTCCTCGCCCCCCAGGCCCGCTTCCAGGGCCAACAGCATCAGGGTTCTGAAGGCGTCCGGGGAGCTGCATATGTAGATAACTGGGGGGCGGGGGTGGTCAGAGAGACGAGAGGGAAGCCCGACCCGGAGAGCGCGACACGGACTCCGGACCGGGCTCGGCCCCGCGGGGGGGGGGGGGGGGGGGGGGGGGGGGGGGGGGGGGGGGGGGGGGGGGGCAGGGGAGGGGAAGGAGCAGACTCCGGAGAGTCGGAATCGCGGAGCCAAAGGTGGAGAAGGTGGGGTCAGCTCGGGAGGGAGGGGGGAGGCGGGCCGGCCGCAGGGGAGAGGGCGTGTGGGAGGGAAGATGGGGGGGGAGAGGCTGCTGGGAGCTGACCAAACACGGAGGGGGAAAGCAGAGGTGGGCGCTAAGCCGGGGGCCGACGGGCTGTGCCCCCCACCCCCGTGGCCCGGGGGAGGCGGTGGGAAGCCGGTGGCGGAGCCCGCAGGGGAGGGCCGCCCCCTCACCTCGGCCTTTGCGCCTCACGGTCCGCAGCAGCAGGGAGTAGTGGTGGAGGTCGCCCTCGGCGAACTCCAGGTGGTCCACCTTGATGTCGAGGCGCTCGCGCAGGCGCACGTACAGCCCCTCGACCACGAAGAAGCAGGGCTGGTCGTCGCCGGGCCGGTAGGCGTAGAGCACCAGCGCCTGGCGCCCCCAGCCCAGCCGTCGGTGCAGCGCCGCCACGAAGTCGCCCAGCTTGGCGTGGCTGGGCCCCGCGCGGGTGGTCAGCGCGTACTCGTCCTTGGCCCCGAAGCCCAGCGCCGGCGCGCCGGCCGTCAGCAGCGGCACCCGCCAGTGCGCCGTGAAGCGCCCCACCGGGGCCGCGGCGTACACGCAGCCGGGGCCCAGGAACACCGCGGGGCTGTGCTCCCACTTGAGGTCCACGGCGGCCAGCGGCGCGGCGGTGTCGGAGCAGACGCCCAGCGCGTTCTCGCTGCTGCCCAGCACCGTGCGCACCGTCCAGCCGGGCAGCCAGTCGGGCCGCGCCCTCACCCGGGCCAGGGCCAGCTCCACGGCCGGCCCCACGCGCGCCCACGACCACGGGTACGAGGTGTTGGCCAGCGGCAGCACCACGGCCACCGTCAGGTTTCCCGCGTGGCCGCCGGGGAGCAGCAGCAGCAGCAGCAGCAGCGGCGGCGGCAGGAGCAGGCGGGCGCCCGCGGGGCGCCCGGGGCGCAGCATGACCTCAGCGGGCAGCGCGGCGCGCGGGCGCTCCCACCAGGGCCTCCTGGGCCCCCTCCGGCTCAGCGGCCGGTCGCGGGCACCGGGCGCGCCCACCGCGGGGCACGCTGCCCGTCCGGCTGCGGCGTGAGGGGCGCCTGGGGGGCGCCGCGGGGCAGGTGGGCGCGAGCCGCGGGGCGCCGTGGCCTGGAGGACGCGCGTGGGGGAGCGCGCCGGTGCCCGTGTGTTAGAAGGCGCTGGAGCGCTCGGGGGAGGGGGTGGGGGGGGGCGCGGGCGAGGGAAGGGGAGCCGAGGGTGTGCGTGCGCGCCTGAGCGCTGCCCGGGGAAGGTGCCCGCGGGGGCGTCCGGCCGGCTCAAGTCCCCGGCTGTCCGGGGGGGACAGGGGAGGACCGGAGCCAGGCTCCGAGCCCTTCCTCCCGCCGCTTCCCCTCCCAGACTCGGCGACTGGATCTTTAACCCCTTCGTCCCCGCCCCGAAGTCGCGGACCTGTCCGCGCCCAGCCCGCGCGCTTTCCCCGAAGACCCTCAGCGCCTTCCTCCCTCGAGAGCCGCGGCGCGGAAGGGGCTCGCTCGCCGGGGTCGCGAGCAGGCCCGAAGAGCATCTGGTGTGGGGGCAGCCGGGGCCCTTTTGCGCCCCCCACCCCCGCCTCCTCCCTCCCTCCCTGGTTCCGTTTGGGGAAGAGAGCTGTGCTGGTTTGGGATCTTGGCAAGAAAAGGTGTGAGTGTGCGAGTCTGGGGGTGGGCGGGAGGGTGGCGGGTTTCTGGAAAGGGCGTTAAAGCAGGTGAGCCCAGGTCCCCATGACCCAGTCCACCGAGGACCGTCCCCTCCCCCCAGCTTCCAGATTGAGCGGGTTAGTGCAGAAAAGGGACCCAGAGGAAGGGCAGAGTTAACCTTTTAGTTCCCAAAAGGCTGTAGGAAGGGGGAGCAGAGCGCGCGGTGGCTGGGGTGGGGAGAAGGAAGAAGTGACTCGGGGCCGCTCCCGGAATGTGAGTGTGGGTTCGCGGCGGCGGCGGCGGGAGACGGTGTTGGAAGTGACCCGGAGGGGACGCCCGCGGAGGCGAGGGTTTGGGGGCCCCGGCCGCCGGGCGCGTTCTCCGCGCCGCGGAGTCGGTGTGCCCTCTCGCGGCCAGCCTGAGCCACCGACGCCGCGGCGCCGCCGCCCTTGCGGCGCCGGACCCTCCAGCCATCCGTGCGCCTGTGCCGAGTCCGCGCCTGGGGGGCGCTCGGCTTGGGACCAACTGCAGTAATGTGACCTGAGCGACTGCTGCAACAGAGGGACGGATAAGTTGCTAGAGCCCCAGATGAGGACTTAAGCTTGCTTTGGGGCCAGGAAAATCTCCAAAGAAATAATTCATCAAGGATGGAATGATGAGCAAGGGATTCTGCGCAGAGAGCAGTATATTCCCTATATCTGGCATTTTTGGAGAATTTTCGGACCATTTTTTTCTGATGGTCTTAGAGCGAACGGCAGCCCACGGACCAACTTCAGGAGGCAGGATGTTTTGTTCCGCTTGCATTCTCTCTATAGTTGACGTAATTGCCTACACTTAAAAATCAGCAGATGGGGTGCACCGGACTGACTCGCTCGGTAGAGCGGTACTCTTGATCTGAGTGTCCTGAGTTCAAGCCCCATGTTGGACACAGAGCTTTATTTAAAAAAAAAATCCAACCAAAAAATCGGCAGATGGCATTTCTCACTTGTCCTGAAAATACCAGAGAGTTGGCAATAGGTAAGTCCTGCATCCCTTCTTTGAGATGCTAGTCCATGATCGTTCCTCCCCACTCCCTTCACTCATTTACATTACCAGCCTGGCTGCTGTAGGAGTTCATGTTTTCAATCCTGGTGCATAATGTAAAGTGTGTGCATTTAGGAATGACTGAGGAGAGGCAAGAAAGGGGAGCAGAGGGCAGGTCATGAAAGCTTTTGCTTAATAGGCATAATGTGTTTGTCCTTTATGGGGTGCTCCAGAGCCTACAGAGGTAGATTGGAGACTGGGAAACTGTTTTTGGGGGTGGAGTGGGGACTTTTTTTTTTTTTTTTAAAGTAGGCTTCATGCCCAGTGTAGAGCCCAATGCAGGCTTGAAGTCATGACCTGAAATCAAGAGTCAGATGCTTAGAGCCTCTCTAAGGCTTAGAGATGCTAAGGCTTCTAAGACGCTTAGAGCCTCTCTCCCTGGGTGGGGGTAGAGGAGGAACTTAAAAAAACAAAACAAAACAGTTTTATTGAGGTATAATTGATATGGCATAAACTGGACATATTTAATATATACAGTTGATGAATTTGGACATGTATATACCTGTGAAACCATCACAATATCAAGGTAAAAATACCCATCACCTCCAAATGTTTCGCTGTGTTCTTGTGTGTGTGTGTGTGTGTGTGTGTGTGTATGTGAAGAACACATGAGATCCACCCTCTTAAAAACCTAAAATAGGGGCGCCTGGGTGGCTTAGTCGGTTGAGCGTCGGACTTTCGCTTAGGTCATGATCTTGCGGTTCGTGGGTTTGAGCCCCGCGTCAGGCTCTGTGCTGACTGCCAGCTCAGAGCCTGGAGCCTGCTTCAGTCTGTGACTCCTTCCCTCTCTGGCCCTCCCCTGCTCACGCTGTGTCTCTCTCTCTCTCTCTCCTAGAAATAAATAAAACATTTAAAAAAAAAAAAAAACCTAAAATAGGGGCGCCTGGGTGGTTCAGTCTGTTGAGCGACCCACTTCGGCTCAGAATCTCACATTTCGTAGGTTCAATCCCCGCGTCGGGCTCTGTGCTAACAGCTAGCTCAGAGCCTGGAGCCTACTTCCGATTCTGTATCTCCCTCTCTCTCTGACCCTCCCCTGCTCATGCTGTCTCTCTCTCTCAGAAATAAATAAAACAAGGGGTGCCTGGGTGGCTTAGTCGGTTAAGCGTCCGACTTTCACTTAGGTCATGATCTCACGGTTCGTGGGTTCGAGCCCCGCATCGGGCTCTGTGCTGACTGCCAGCTCAGAGCCTGGAGCCTGTTTCAGAGTCTGTCTCCCTCTCTCTCTGACCCTCCCCTGCTCACGCTGTCTCTCTCTCTCTCCTAGAAATAAATAAAACATTAAAAAAAAAAAAAAGAAATAAATAAAACATAAAAAAAAAACCCTAAAATAATGCCCCCTTTATTTTTTAAAGTAAACTAATCCCAACGTGGGGCTCAAATTCATGTCCCCAAGAGGAAGAGTCGCATGTACTACCATGAGCCAGCCAGGCATCCCTCTTAATGACTTTTTAAGCGGATAATATAGTATGTTGACTGTAGAGAATTGTTTTATAAGTAGAATCAATTGGGCTTCAGTATACAAATAACTGAAGTTTAGGTGATATTCATCTATTTGCTGAGGAGCTATAGAAGCAGGTATTTGAGGGGTGATGACAATTTTATTATATGTGCTACCTAAGCAAGCACACGGGAGTGATGATAACCATTTTAGTTTATTAGGTATGAGGTGCTTGTAGTCCCCAAGTGGAGGTGTCCAGTGGGGCCATTGAATTAGTGGAGTGGAGCTCAGGAGAAATGACTATGCTCAAAACTGAATTTAGTAATTAGAGCCCCTCTTTCAACAATGGTGGATTAAACAGATACCCGATCCCTGAGCTGAAGACAACTAAAAATTTTGGATGAAATTCTTTAAAAACTCAAAACACTAATAAAACAGTGAAGAAATATTGGTGTTGAGGGCATGAAAGACAGGAAATCTAAGAGGTAAGACAATGATAAGACTGATTTTGTCCTGCAGTCATTTGCTGATTGGAACTGCTAACGGAAAATGGGTTGTGTGGGGGCAAGTGAGACAAAAATTGTAGTCCAAACGTCCCTGATGGTGAGAAACCTGGCAAACCACCTTCCTATTTTGGGTAAAAATCCTGAAAGCTGCAGTCCTTGGGGGAAATCTTGGACTTGGGTAAACCAGAAGTAGATAGAAAATGCACACCCATGATATTAAAAAAACAAAATTAAGAATTAATCAATGCGTTTAACAGACTTGACTGAGAGGCAAGTAATGCATTGGAAGAAAGAACAGAGAAACCACCCACAATGAAGCACAGATTAAACAGAAATGAGAAACATAAAAGAGTGTTAGAAAGAAAGGATACTGTGAAAAAATCTGACACATCTTTATTTGGAGCCCCGGAAGCAGGGAAAAAACAGGGTAGAAGCAATATTTGAAGAAACTATGGTGGAGAAACTTAAAATATAGATGGAATACACTGAGCCACAGATTCAAGAAGTTCAACAGACCTCAAGTAAGATTAAAAACACCCATATTGGGACACATCAGGGTGAAATAGTGGGAAATTAAATGAAAGGCTAAATGTTTAAAATAGGAAAGGGTGACTGGGAGGCTCAGTGGGTTAAGCATCCAGCTCTTGGTTTCAGCTCAGGTCATGATCTCTCAGTTTGTAAATTCAAGTCCCACATCAGACTCTACACCAGCAACCTGCTTGGTCTTTCTCCCTCTCTGCCTTTCCCTTGCTCATCTGCTCTGTTTCTCTCTCTTCAAATAAATAAATAAATAAATAAATAAATAAATAAACTTAAAATTTTTTTAAATAAAATAGGAAAAAAGAAGACTGATTACCTTGAAAAGAGCAACCATTAGGTCGGCAATTTCTTCCCCCACAGCAAAAATGGAAGCCAAAGATAGTAAAATAATATCGTAAATGTGCTGAAAGAAAATAATCTCCAAGCTAGAGTTCCCTATGCGGAGAACACGTCCTTCAGAAACAGAGGTGAAAGGGGTACCTGGCTGGCTCAGTCTGTGGGGCCATGGGACGCTTGATCAGGTGTTGGGGGTAGGTGTCCTGAATTTGAGACCCAGGTGGGGGGTAGAGCTTACTTAAAAAAATAAAGAAGAAACATATACAGAAATTAAATTCTGTACACATGTATACTTACCAACAGAAACAGATACGTCTGGCCACACAGATCTTGCACAGAAACGTTCGTAGCAGCTTTATTCATAATGGCTCCAAAGTGGAAACCACCAAAACGTGTTCCTGTGGGGAGCCAGGTGGAGGACGGCTCCGCCGAGAAGGGGTGTACTTGCTCAGCGGAACGCTACTCATAAATAAAAATAAAACACTGCTGATAAACGCAAAAACGTGGAGGATCTTGAAACGTGTCAAGCAAGAGCAACTAGTTTAGAAGAAAAATAACTACATCAGTACGAGTCCGTGGATATGAAGTTCAAGGACAGACAAGCCTAATCCACGCTCACAGGAACAGGAAACCGCGATTCTCTCCAGCGGCGGGATAACGGGGTGAGAGAACTTTCTGAGGCGATAAAAATGTTCTTTATCTTAACCTGGGGGACGGTTGCGTGGACGGAATACATTACTCAAAACTAACCTAGAGGAAAGCTTGAAATCTGTGCATTTAGCCGCCGCAAACTATGCATCAGTAAAGTAACAGAACTGCACAACGGCACGTAACGCTGCGCGGAGTGATGGTGGTAAATGTAATTACACGATCCCTGCACTTTTAACGAGGAAGGTAAAAAGTACTGCGTAAAACCAGACCTTGCTAAATCAAGGCTGTGTGTTGTAATTTTTAGAGTAACCGCCAAGAGTGCGTAAGTTCCAACCGGCGCAGGCGGGGAGGAAGCCGGCGGCGACCAGGGCAAGAGAAGCCGCAACTCGCGGAGCGACGCGGGCAGCGCAGGGCGCGGCGGCCGCGGGGACTGCGCCTGCGCGGGGGCGCGCGGGCCGCGGCCGGAGTGAGGGCGGGGCTCCTCCCTTCGCTTCCCCCGCCCGCCTTTCCTGAGCCCTCTTTCCGAGGCTGCCTCGGTTTCACTTCGAGTCCCTCTGGTTCCGTCAGTACATCCCCTCTTCTCAAATCCGCTTCCCCCCGTAAGTTACCAGCCTTCGGTGGACTCCACCCGGGCGTGGTGTGGCCCGAAGTCCTTCCTTTACCGTTTCACTTGCTGATGGCACAAACGGGTTCTAACGGCTGCACTTTGAGGAAGGAAAACGTAACAAAAGGGCAAGTATAATACAGGTACTGAAGAAGTTTGAACTACGAATAGTGTGCGGGAGAAAAGAAAAGGAGAAAACCACCTGTAGCAGAGGATGGTTTCGATCCATCGACCTCTGGGTTATGGGCCCAGCACGCTTCCGCTGCGCCACTCTGCTACGCCCGGGCGCTTTCCTTCTGGAACTCTATAGAAAGGTTTCTCCTTGTTTCTTCACACCGCGCCACCTACCGTCTAGTTACAAAAGTAGGCGCTACTGGCAAGTCTGTTCTTATTGGCTAATTTCTGACGCAGCAGGCGTTTTTTATTGGTCTGTAGGCCGGTCGGCCAAAGTAAACCAATAGGCATGAGCGGCGGGGTGCGGCGCGGGCCAATCGGCGCGGAATTTGTTGGGACGCGCCGGCCGGCCGCGTCTCAGGTCGTCCGCTTCTCCGCGGAGAGGGGCGGTTGGCGTGGACTCCATTGTTCGGGCTCGAGGGCGCCATGAGGTGAGGGTTTGGGGGTGCTCTGCGAAAGCTCAGGGTGCTGCCCCGGAAAATTTGGGAGGGTGGGCCGGGGCGCCCGACGGGACCGCGCGTCCGGGGGTGCCTGAAGCCCGAGAGCGCCCGGCCGTGGCGGTGGCGGTGGTCGGGGGCCGCGGAGGCGTGGGACCCGGCGCGCCACGTCCGGGGAGTGGAGGGTGTGTGGGTAAAGGTTCCGCTGCGTCGGCGGTAAAGGGGCAGCCGCCTTAGTCCCTGGAATTCCGGGGGCCGTGTCCCGGGGATTATAGGGTGTTTCTCGCAGGGACCCGCTGTTGGAGCCCGGTGTTGTTCGCTGTGGGTTGGGATTGAGTCGTCCAGTGAGGAGGTGAGGTGGGGTGAGGCCGGGCGCTCGGAGCCAGAGGCGCAAGCGGGAGTTCGAGCGGCCTCCTTCGGTGGGGTCACCAGTGAAATCTCTGCCCTTGCAGGGGTGACCGAGGCCGTGGCCGTGGCGGGCGCTTCGGTTCCAGAGGAGGCCCCGGAGGAGGGTGAGTGCCGGTTCCTAGCACCCCCGCACGGCCTGGCCCGCGCTTCCGTCCTCGCGGCTGCAGGCTGGAGGGCACTGGGTTTCCCCGCTTTCTGAGGTTCGGCTCTCAGGCACCCCGATGAGGGAGTGCGGCCCCGCTTGACTTCATGTGATGTATGATCTGGATTGTTGTTCTTATTTTAGGTTCAGGCCCTTTGTGCCGCATATTCCATTTGATTTCTATTTGGTGAGTACCTTGGCTCCTGTTCACCGTAGACAGGGCCGTGGAGTGTGGCCACTATTCACTTGTTCCTGAACCCAGCATCTGGTGGTGAAGTCAAGTAGTGGTTGGATAAGAGAAAGTGAATGGAGCGGCGTGTTGCATTCCTTACAAGACAGCGAGAGCTCCGCGAGAGTTCCCTGGCTACTGTTGACAATAACAGGATTGTAGTCTTTGTTGTAAATAAAGATCTCTGGTTCTATCTGCTCTTGGAAAAGCAGTGAGAGCTGAGATTATGGCCAGTCCGTGTAGCGGGTATCCTTGTGTGGAATATCTCATGGAGTAAAAAGAAGTGTAGAATTTTCTATTTTCAGTTTTTTTTCTGTTGTGGCAACAGAGAAAACGATCTCCCCTATGTATTGTTTTTGGTAAATGTTATGTGGTTTCTTAATGCTTTAGTGTGAAATGGCCTTTCCCCGGGTCAAGCCGGCACCGGATGAAACTTCCTTCAGCGAGGCCTTGCTGAAGAGGAATCAGGACCTTGCTCCTAATTCTGCTGAACAGGTATATTCTTTTGGCTTTCCTCCTCAGGTTTCTCTAAGAAAGCCAGAGAAGTGAATAACTGCTGGTGTTAACAGAGCCGAAACTTTACAGAGGGTTTAATTGTTCGCCGCATTTCTCATTGTGGGTAGAGGGAGAGTGCCAGGTGGATTATATAAACAGATTACAATATGCTTTCATATTTTCATTGGGGACTCTGTCTTTGGGTCAAAAAGTTATTTTCCTGGCATAGTCAAGGCCAGAAGGGTCAGAGTGTTTTCAGAGCCCTCTGTAGGTATTAATTCAGCTTGTATGTAGAAGGGATTAGGGGAAAATACTCAAACTCTGAAAAATTGCCTATAATTTTTCACTTTAGGGCATTTTTATTTCCTGATGTTTTTTAGGCCTCCATCCTTTCCTTGGTGACGAAAATAAATAATGTGATTGACAATTTGATTGTGGCTCCAGGGACATTTGAAGTGGTGAGTTTTTAGTGATTTAGTCATAGAAGAGGGCAGCCTTGGTTGTGTGGAAGTTTTCTTGATTCCTGTCTCTTAATTCTTCAGTTGTTTCTTCTGCAAAGCCAGGTCTAAAATGGAAAGGAGGGGCGCCTGGGTGGCTCAGTTGGTTAAGTGTCCGACTTCGGCTCAGGTCATGATCTCACGGTCTAAGCCCCACATCGCGCTCTGTGCTGACAGCTCAGAGCCTGGAGCCTGCTTCACATTCTGTATCTCCCTCTCTCTCTGACCCTCCCCTGCTCACACGGTCTCTCTCTCTCTCTCTCTCTCTCTCTCTCTCTCTCTCTCTCTCAAATAAATAAAACATTAAAAAAAAAATGTTTACTAAAAAAGTAAATAAAATGGAAAGGATAGCGGAATTCCTCTGTAGTGGTGACCTTGGGGATAAAACTTGCACTGTGCTATCAGCTACCCATAATGTATCAGGCTTTTCATGTGGTGGTTTTGGGATCTCATTTGACCTCTGCTACTTCTAAATCTGGGTAATAATTGTGTTGTCATTGATTTCTGAGAGGAATTAGACCATCTTTCACTTCTGCATCCCCCCCTCTTCCAACAGCAAATTGAAGAAGTCCGACAGGTGGGATCATATAAAAAGGGAACAATGACGACAGGACACAACGTGGCTGACCTGGTGGTAATCCTAAAGATTCTGCCAACGTGTGAGTGCACCTCTTTCTGGCATTTGAGGTATAGGGATCTTTAAAGCCCAGATCTCTTGCAAGAAAGGTTGTTTGGGAAACAAATGGAGAATTAATTTATTTAATGTGTGTTGGGGTGATACGGGACAAAGTCTGGATTGTGTGTCTGAAAGAATGTATGTCTGAAGGGCAGTATTTCTCAACTAGGGGTGGTTTTGTCCCCCATGGGACATTTGGAAGTGTCTGGAGACATCTGGGGCTACTGGCATCAAAGGAGTCGGGGTCGGGGACGCTGCTGACCCTGCAGTGCACAGGGTGCGCCGTGCTGCCCAGCCCCCAACAGAGTCATCCAACCTCAGATGGCATTAGTGCCACTGACGGGAAAGTCCACTCTGAAAGGATGTGGGCATAGGAAGTGTCCTATTCCCTGAGACTTCCTGTTTCTCTGTTCAAGTGTTAGCTTCCCTTGTAAAAGAGTTTATTCTGTTGCTTGCTGTTGCTCCAGCCTTACACATGGGGCAGAAATCAGAGTGTGGGATGGCATAGAGATGTACAGAAAGTCTATGTAAATAATTACAGTGTTCATGGTCTCCTTTTTTCTCAATCTAGTGGAAGCTGTTGCTGCCCTGGGGAACAAAGTTGTGGAAAGCCTTAGAGCACAAGATCCTTCTGAAGGTTTGCGTTTGTTGCTGGTCATGTATTTAGTGGTCATCAGGAGCCGGGTCTATAATTAACAAGTACATTAAAAAAAATTTTTTTATAATGTTTATTCATTTTTGAAGGAGAGAGAGAGACATTGCGAGCAGGGGAGGAACAGAGAGAGGGGGAGACAGAATCCGAAGCAGGCTCCAGGCTCTGTGCTTGGAGCACAGAGCCTGATGTGGGTCTCAGACTCACAAGCTGTGATATCACGACCTGAGCTGAAGCCAGACACCCAACTGGCTGAGCCACCCAGGTGCCCACAAGTACATTTTTAACAAAGGTCAGGCTAGAAGGGAGAATGAATGCAGTTTTTTTGTTGTTGATTTTTTGAGGGGTGGGACAGAGAGAAAGGGAGCCACAGGATCCAAAGCAAGCTCTGCACTGACAGCAGAGAACTTGAACTCCTGAACGGCAAGATCTTTACCTCAGCTAAAGCTGGTGCTCGACTGACTGAGCCACCCATTCTGAGCCAGGCGCCTCTTGAATGCAGAGTTTTAAGTTGGGGAAGTTTTTGCAGTGATTTCCAATTTCTAGTGTTCAAAATCCAGTTGATCTCTGTTAACTTTAATTTTTTTCTAAAGTTTATATACTTATTTAAGTAATCTCTGCACCCAGTGTGGGGGTCAGACTCATGCCCCAGAGATCAAGAGTCTCATGCTCTTCCAACTGAGTCAGCCAGGTGCCCCATCTCTTACTTTTAAAACTATTTTGAATCCTCATTCTGGACCCCTGCTGTTTTTAGAAACCTGTCTGTTCTCCTACTTCAACTCTGTTTTTACCTCTGGTCATCTAAGGGAGATGGGGGGTTACAGCTTTTGATTTTCTTTCAGTTTTGACCATGCTGACCAATGAAACTGGCTTTGAGATTAGTTCCTCTGATGCTACAGTGAAGATTCTCATTACAACAGTGCCACCAAATCTCCGAAAACTGGACCCAGAACTCCATTGTTAGTCCTTTTTTTCTATTTCTGGGATATTGGGGGGTGGGGGAAATTCAAAATCCGGTATAAGGTTACTGTTGAGTTTTTACCTTGTTGATATTCCACATAAAACCTTCCGGACCTAAGGTGACCCCCAAACTTCGCTATCTCCCTCTGTAATTTAGAGAGAGTTTTCCTAGCTTGCTAGTGAAATTGTCAGACTGGATGGCCAAGAAAGCAACTGGATTGGAGGACAATATTTGTGGAGCGGATAGGCTCTTGGAGAAAGTTGTGGACCTTGCACGCTTACAGATTTGGTATAGGGGAGGAATAGTGATTTCTGGACATGATCAGAGGAACATGGGGTGTTAAGAAATTACAAGGAGGCTGAATTGCTTGCTTAGTAACAGGAGTGTTTCACCGTGGCCTGTTCTGCTGGTCTTGTAGTGGATATCAAGGTGTTGCAGAGTGCCTTAGCAGCCATCAGACACGCCCGCTGGTTTGAAGAAAATGCTTCTCAGTCCACGTGAGTTCCTCGCTATTTGAGTTTAAATAATTTAATTATTCTAATTACACGGAGTAGCAGGATACCCCCATACTTCCTCTCTTAGAAGTTTTTTGGCTATGTTTTGTCAGGACCTTTTTTTTTTTTTTTTTTTTTAAATACACCTTAGGTAAGCAAGTTAATATTTTTTCATTTAATGTTCATTAGTTTTTGGGAGAACGTGCGAGTGAGTGGGGGAGAGGCAGAGAGAGAGGGAGACACAGAATTTGAAGCAGGCTCTAGGCTCTGAGCTGTCAGCAAAGAGCATGATGTGGGGTGTGAACCCATGAACTGTGAACAGATCATGACCTGAGCTGAAGTTGGACACTTTACCGAATGAGCCACCCAGGTGCCCCTAAGTAAGCAAATTTAGATTGAGAGAAACAGAATGTCTGGTTTTGGAAATAACAACAGCTCTGTACCTCAGCGATAGAAGTACATGATGTTACTACTTTTAATCTCTGGGTTCCTCTTACTGTCAGAGTTAAAGTTCTCATCAGACTGCTGAAGGACCTGAGAATTCGTTTTCCTGGCTTTGAGCCCCTCACTCCCTGGATCCTTGACTTACTGGTAAGTACAGAAGAGCAACTGAAGTCCCTTACCATCCCTATTTAACAGTAGTTACTCTGAAACCTACCAGGATCTGAAATTTGGTGAAGCTGAAAATAAATCTCATGGTGGACAAGCAATCCAGTAAATACATGGTGTTTATTACTTCATTGGGTTTTTGGAGTATTCAGTTGAATGAGTGATTATTGCTCATATTCCTTTCTGTTACTGATGTCATGTCAGTACTGGGATCAACGGGAAGAAATCAGTGGACGAGCAGCCAGTTCAGGATTGCTTCTTGAATATGAACATTTTAGTTAGACCTTAATTTAGTAACCAGTTTTCTGTGTGATGGTTTGAGGTTTCAGTTTGGCCAGAATTGCCAAGTTTATGGCACACCTACCAGGTTGGTTATTTTCCAGGGGCACTATGCTGTGATGAACAATCCTACCAGACAGCCTTTGGCCCTAAACGTGGCATACAGGTATAGCACGTTTCTTTGGGGTTTGGGCTGGATGTAAGCCGTGTTTTGTGTTTTTTAATGATCCTGTGTGCTTCAGGCGTTGCTTACAGATCCTGGCCGCAGGACTGTTCCTTCCAGGGTCAGTGGGGATCACAGACCCCTGTGAGAGTGGCAACTTCAGGGTACACACAGTCATGACTCTGGAACAGCAGGTATGGGACACCCTACTCTTGCATAGTCCAGGTCCGAAGGCAAAGGGAATGTGGTCTTTAGGAGTCAGGGATTTGGGAGTTCTCACAAACTTCGGTCTTGAAATTAAAGTTGTCTTCATCTGTTTTCGTGAGGATATTCATGAAAGAATATTTTCAGATAAGTTACTGTGACTCAGCTTTCTAGTTTATCCTCACTTTGCTCTCCAGGACATGGTGTGCTACACAGCTCAGACTCTGGTCCGAATCCTCTCACATGGTGGTTTTCGGAAGATTCTTGGCCAGGAGGGGGACGCCAGCTGTGAGTGGTCACTGTGGGTCAGGGGATCTTTATGGTACTCTGCTCTCCAAGGCTCTGTACTACTCAGATGTCTTACTATTTCCTCTGTGTAGATTATGACTTGTATGCTGGGTTACTTGCCTGAAGTCCTGTTTTCTGTTTTAGATCTTGCTTCTGAAATCTCTACCTGGGATGGAGTGATAGTGACACCTTCAGAAAAGGCTTATGAGAAGCCACCAGAGAAGAAGGAAGGAGAAGAGGAGGAGGAGAATACAGAAGAACCACCTCAAGGAGAGGAAGAGGAAAGCATGGAGACTCAGGAGTGACCTTCCTTTCTATTTTCACCCCCTTGTCCAAGGTGAAGACTGGAGCCTAAGCTAACTGCTCCTGGGATTTACGTGGTGGCATTTCTGAGGGAAAGGGGAGACCGGAAGGAAAGGAAACTAGAAAAGTGTCATTCCACTGGGTTCCGGTTAGCTTAATAGCCTGAAGTCTCCCATTTATGACCTATGCCACCATCTGCAGTGACGCAGGAGACCAGCTGTTCTTCCTAAGACTTCAGAGTCCCTAGGTCCTGGAAGCCTCTCCAACAGTACATTGTTGAAATATTGTGAACTGTTAGTGTCTGGATTTTTTTTTTCCCCTAAGAAAAATGATTAAAGTACTTTCTCTGAGGGTTCTTGGTCTTGTTTTTCTTGGCATCTGGGAACCTTCTTTGCTTTCTGTACTTTTCAATGAAAGTGAGTCTTTTCATTGTAAGCACTAGATCACAGTTTGAAGCTGTATCTGAATTAAAGTTTCTACAAAGACTCTTGGAACCTTTCCATATACCAAAGTAAACTAGAACACTGTTTATGCATTTATTGAATCAAATGGCTCTAGCAATACTGCTACTATATTCAAGCCCAGTGCAATCAACAGAAGAGGGTTGACAGTCATTACGAGACTTCGCCTACCCTCTTGAAATCCTCAGTGTAAACAAAGGAAAACAGGTCACAGGTAGAGGACATGCAACAGAGGAAGCCCCTCATTAACTCGGCTTGAAGGTACAGGAGCTGGGCCTGGAGTATGTAGGTTTAAGAAAAAAAGTAGAGTCCAGCCCATTCTTGGAAGCAAGAGTCATAATAAATCCTTTGGGATCAAGAGTCCTGCTGTACACCGGTTTCTTTGGGCCCCCATATAAATGGGTGAGACTTAAGTGCTTCAGACAAAAACAACTGGGCTGCCTGTTTGATGTCCCAAGGTCTACAGGGCGTCCTGGAGGAAACCAGGCAGCTGGGGAATAGTACTTGTGCTATTACGGGGCCAGCCATGCGCTCCATCTTCTGCCCGGTTACTTGCTTGGGGAACCAGGAGGGTAAACTCCTGAATCCAGCATTGCTCTCCTGCGGGCCGTCTCCTTGGCAACACTGTGGTTTAGTCGCCTCAGCCGTTCCTACAAGGCAGGATTGGGAATTATAAATGCTCCATGAAAGACTTTAGAACACGCTGTCGGGGCGCTTGGATGGCTCAGTCGGGTAAGTGCCCGACTTCAGCTCAGGTCTCATCTCCTGGTTCGTGGGTTTGAGCCCCCGTGCCGGCAGCTAGCTCAGAGCCTGGAGCTGCTTCGGATTCTGTATCTCTCTGACCCTCCCCTGCTCATGCTGCCTCTCTCAGAAATAAATAAAACGTTAAAAAGAAAAAAAAAAAAAACCCAAACACCGTGTCAGCTACCTGCGGAAAATACCGCGGGGCTTGCTCCGTCTTGATGTAAGTCCGCTGCAGTATGGAAGAACATAAAAGAGGGCAGCTGGCTAGGAGTACGGAGAATGAGGAGATCTATTATGGCTGACACTGGTTGACAACTCTCTTTCCCCACGACTAAAATTAGTGACTCATAGTCACCCCTTGAAAAGGAGAATGCCCTGAGCACTTCTAAAGGATCCCTGTTAGCAGGGAACTCCTTTACCTGCGCATTCTGCAGAATGTTGTTGACCAAGACAACTCGTCGCCGGGCATTAAGCAGCTTCTTGACATAGGGGTCGAGATCCAGGGCCACTTTCTGATCCTCATTGATTCGGCACAGCTCTGGGGGATGGAAGTAAGCTACAAACTAACACCTAATGGCTCCTCGTTCTTGGGGAAGGCAGGCTGGTAAGTGGGATGAAGACGCGCCTGCACCCACATGGGCCGATCACTAGAAACTTAGGGAGGCAGGAGTCATTGGCGCCCTGATGTCCTGGAAGCACACGACACAAACCCACCCAGAGGTGGGCTAGACACGAGCTGCAGGATCGCGGGAACGCAGGGATGCTTACCAGTAGCCAGGTTGTCAATTTGCTCCCGAAGCTCTACCTGGCTCTCTCTGCAAAGAGTTATGTGGCCTTCGCAGTCACTTAAACAGGACTCGAAAAGCCGATTCCCCCAAGAGGTTCTCAAGCTCTGAGCGAAGCCACTTCGGCCCGCTGCCTCCCCCGCCCCGCCCCTTCCGGGCCTGGCCCCGCCCCTTCCTGGCACCTCCCCCGCCCCCCCAGCCAAACCGAGAGGAGGCCCCGCCCCACCCTTCCCTCTCGGACCTGACGGCGTGGACGTGAGAGTCCAGCTGCTGCACAGCAGGTCGCAGGAACTCGAGGAGCCCCTCGGCGAAGAGGTCGCGGCCTGCGGGACCCGCCACTGGGGTCCCTGCCCCGGACACAGCGGCAGAACCAGCCCCAGCCATCACGAGCAGCCCTTCCGCCGAGGACGTGCCGCGCGGGCCGCCGGGAACTGGAGCCGAGCTGAAGCGCGCCGCCAGGGGGCGCCCGGCAGAGCTGTGGGCGGGACCCAGCCCGGGAGCTTCTGGGAAACCGAGTCTCCTCCACTGCTAGCGGTTAGGCCGAGCGGCAGGTCCTTGGAGGCCTCAGGGGGGTGCTGTTGCGGAGTGGGTCTCCAGACTTCGGGGGGCTGGGAGGAGCCATTTTGGGGGCGCAAAGGTGGAAAGTAAATGCTCATCTTCTCAGTTGTGCATAGCCCTTTCCTGTTAACTTGGTGAGAAAACCAGATTGTATTCCTAGTATAGGTTCATATTTTTAAATTTGAGTTTTTTTTTTTAAGGGCACTGCAGTATGTATAAAACTGTAGGAATGGGGCGCCTGCCTGGCTCTATCGGGCTTCGTGCTGACAGCATGGAGCCTGCTTGGGATCCTCTCTCTCTGCCCCTTCCCTGCTCACTCTCTTAAATAAACATTTAAAAAAAACCCAAAACTTCATAGAACATTATCAAATCTTAAAGAGAATAAAGCCACCCCCCCCTTTTAAAAGTTATTTATTTATTTTGAGAATGAATCCCAAGCAGGCCCCACAGTGTCAGCAAAGAGCTTGACCTGGGATTGAACTCAACAGTGAGGTTATGACCATAGTCGAAATCAAGAGTCCCATGCTTAACCAACTGAACCACCCTGCTGCCTGGGAAAGGGAATGAAGTTGTGGCGCATCTATCAGAGGGTAGATGAGCCTCAGAGACATGACGCTGGGAAAATTAAGCCAGAAATGAGGCCGCATACTCTCAGGTTATTACAGAAAGTCCCCAGAGCAGTCCAATTCATGGACATAAAATGTGGTTTCTTCTCTATCAACACAGTGTTGCAGGAGCCAGAAGGAAAGGTGAATGAGGAGTTACCGATTCATGGGTACAGTCTCGGTACGGGATAATAAAAAAGTTCTAAAGAAGAGTAATGATGATGACACATTAGTGTGAACTTATTTAATGCCACTGACATGTACACTTAAAAATGGTGAAAGTGAGGGCTTCTGGGTGCCTCTGTGTGTCTTGACTTCAGCTTAGGTCACGATTTCATGGTTCGTGAGACCGAACTCCAACTCGGGCTCTGCGTGGACAGTGCAGAGCCTACTTGGGATTCTTGCCTTTCTCTCTCTCTCTCCCCCTTCCCCACTCGCTCTCTCAAAAAACCATGGTGAAAGTCGTAAATTTTATGTGTATTTTGCCACAGTAAAGCAAAATTTAAAATCTACACGTGTTTTCATATGAAGAAAAAGAATTTTAATGTTTATTTTTGGCAGAGAGGCAGAGTGCGAGCAGGGGAGGAGCGGAGAGAGAGGGAGACACAGAGTCTGAGCAGGCTCCAGGCTCTGGGGTGTCAGCACAGAGCCCGACGTGGGGCTCAAGCTCACAAATTATGAGAGCATGACCTGAGCTGAAGTCGGACACTTGACACCGACTGAGCCACCCGGGCACCTGTATTTTTTTTCTTCCCTCAAAAAGTTTTCTTAGTTTTGTTGTGTTTTTCATGGCTTTCCAGAAAGTTTAAATGTCTTGTTGAATTCTCAACTTGAGGCCCAGTCTCTTAAGCTCGCGGTCCTGTGGGCTGCAGGTGAGGTGAGTGCCGAAGTGCTCTTGGACAGCAAAGGAGTCCCCAGACATGAAGGGCACCAGAATGTTCAGCCTTGGGCTTCCTCCTCAGGAACCAGAGAGAAGGTGTTTAAGTCGCTGCGGGAGAGTGGTGGTCCGCAGCTGGAAACCTGAGGCCCCAAGTGTGATCCCTTGAACACTTTTTGTTGTTTGTTTATTGTCTTTGTTTCCCTGTATCTTTCCCTCTAGTGATTAGAGCTGAACGTCTCACGAGAGGCACTGACTCACGGGAGGAACTAGGGTACTCGCCGCCGGCCTCCCTCGCAGGCCTTGCGAGGAGGAAAGCCCGGAGGGAGGAGGAGGTGAGGAAAGAGGGCCGAGCCCTTGAGGCCTGCCCTGGAGAGGGAGAGACAGAGAGAACAGGGGCTGGCCAGGGCTGGGCAGGGAGGTTGGTGGCTCAGTTTCTATGCAAGAAGCCCCCATGTTAGGCCGCAGTCCCTTCAGCTACATTTTTGAAGTAGGGTTGTGAAATTTGGAAAACAGAAGGATGAAAAAGCCCTGCCTGGGACACTAAGTAAATTTGAATTTCAGATAAAAAACAAACAATTTTTGAGTGCAGTTATTTTATCTGGTAATCCTACTTCAAAGGCTGGTTCTCGGAGAAAAGTCACTCAGTGTTTTGTTTTTATGCTTTCCTCGCCTCCAGTTAGCACGTCTGTCCCCTGCGGGCTCCGCCACAGCCTCCTGCTGATCTTGCCTGGAGTCTCACTCCTGCAGCTCAGTCCGCACCCTGCTCCGAGACAAATGCTGAAAGGGACTTTGTTGTATTCATTCCTTCATTTTCTTAAGAAAACAATTTTTTTTAACATTTATTCATTTTTGAGAGACAGAACATGAGTGGGAGAGGGGCAGAGAGAGAGAGAAGGAGACCCAGAATCCGAAGCAGGCTCCAGGCTCTAAGCTGTCAGCACAGAGCCTGACAGGGGACTCAAACCCACGGACAATGAGCTCATGATCTGAGTTGAAGTTGGACGCTTCACCAACTGAGCCACCCAGGCGCCCCTCATTTATTCATTTTCAAAGTGATTTCTGCCCCCAGTGTGGGGTTTGAACTCACCACCCCGAGATCAAGAGTCACAGGCTCTACTGACTGAGCCAGCCAGGCGCCCCTGAAAGGGACTTTAGAATCCATCTTTCTCCCGTTTCTTGGACATGTCCGATGAGGTTTTGGGGGTGATAGTGGGGTTTGTGGGGTCTGGAGCCAACAGTCAAGAAAGAATTCTTGAAGATGTCTTTGGTGCAAAAAGCTGATTGTATTAAAGCCCGGGGACAGGACCTGCGGGCGGGAAGAGCTGCCGTGGGGCCATGAAGAGACACACTAGTTATACACTCTGGAGCTGGGGGAGGTAAAGTCCAGGGGAAGTTTCCAGTGAGATTTTCACGTGCTAAACAAGATTCACAGGATGCTGAAGGCCTAGTTATTGTCAAGCTAAGGTTGTTTTCCTTCTGGCAGAGCATTAGCATTCAGACAGTAGGGAGTCCTGGGGAAACGTTTTACTCTGCCTGGCTCAAGTAGTGGTCAATGGGCTGCAGGTTATTAGGAAATTTAATTAAAAAAAATTTTTTTTTAATGTTTATTTGTTTTTGAGAGAGAGCCAAAGCACGAGCAATGGAGGGGTATAGAGAGAGGGAGACACAGACTCCAAAGCGGCCCTAGGCTCTGAGCAGTCAGCGCAGAGCCCAATGTGGGGCTCGAACCAATGAACTGTGAGATCATGACCTGAGCCAACCGACTGAGCCACCCAGACACCCCTAGGAAATTTAATTTTATCTGCCATTTCCTTTTGCCTTTATTTCCATACATCAAAATCTGTAAGGGAGACCAGGCAAGGGTCTGTTGAAAAGAAAACCCAGGCCCAAGATGGGGTTACTTTTGTCAGGCCAAGTCACCAAACCTGGGCTTCATACATAACCTAATTGCAGTTTCAGCTTCCCCTAGAAATGTAGTCTTAACTGGTCAGTCGGGAATTTTCTGGTCAGCCCCCAAAGGGCAATCTGTCACGAGGTCCCTCTCCCTCCTACAAAGGAGGGTGAGGTAATCTGCAGAAGACACCCTCTGGCCTCCCTCGGGGGGAGTTTCTTTGGGTCAGCCAACAGAGCGAGGAGATGGGGGAAAACTAGAAAGATAAAGACCTGCCCCTGTGGCCTTCTCACGCTCCTCAGTGCCTCGGAGGCCAGGGCCCCACCTTCAGCTTATGAGCCCTTTGTAACCAGCAGCAGTCCTGGAGTCTAACCGGAGCCTGGTCTGGCCAGGGAACCCTCTCATGGGGCATGTGGGGACGGCAGTCTTCCAGAAGCAGCAGGTGGGGAAAAAAAGCTGGAACCTTTTGGGGCCTCACGGGGGATGGATGGGACAGCCCACGGGGGGAGGAACAGGGATGCACAGGCCAGGCCCTCGCCCCAGGTCCCGGCCTCTCTGGGCCCCACTTAACTTGCTGGTCTGGGCACAGCTCTGCTGCTCGGGGCTGTGTACTGGCTGGAGCTACCTGATGAGGCCCCAGGAAGCCCGTAAGGGCCGGGGGCGGGGGGGGGGGGACAGGGCAGGTGCTACAGTTTGGGCTCCTGGAGGCTGGAGCCCTGTCCTCAGCCAGACCCTCTTGCCTGGAAGCCTGGCTCCTTCTAGAGCACGGGGCCATGGGGAGCGGCCGGCAGTGCTGCCACTGGTTTCAGACCAGGTCATGGGACAGCTGCACGGTGCCGCTGCCGGGGGTGGGGCGTGGGGACAGGGAGCCGCAGATGCCCTGCTTCCCGTCAGGTCCTCGCTCAGGCCAACAGACTACCCTCTCCTGCCGACACCCAGATGTTAGACAGCGAGGAAAGTGTCGAGATTGTGGGCTTTGCCCCAGATTCAGGCCGCTCCAGGTGCTGCACAAGCCCAGTAGCTCTGACCGTCTCCCAGCCCCCACCCTTGCTCCCTCGAACCCATCTACACCTCCCACCAGCATCGTGTAAGTCACCCCCCAATCCACGCAGCTGCCCAAGCTCTTTATTGACGAGACTATGGGCTGCCTGATCTCAGCGGTGTCTCCCAACCCACCTCGGAGGCCCACCGTACACACACGAGTGCCACACACTCTTAGGCCTCTGTACCTTTGTATTGTTCCCTGTACTTGGAATATTCTTCCCCCTTCTAACAAACCACACTTTTCTGGTGTCCACTGGGGGAGTCCTTGGTAGATGGGTGGCCGGATGAGGAGCGGGGCCGAACCTCTTTGTCCCTCTACCCTGGACGCTCACCTCTCACCTGGGACTGAGGGTCGCACAAGTGGGCACGGGGCTGAGGAGACGCTGGGAACCACGTGAGCAGCAGGGAGGCCTCGAGGGCCCGAGCCCAGCAGAGTTCCTTTTGCCCACTGCTGGGCACGAGCTCCTTCATGAGGTGGGAGGACCCTCAGAGCGGTGCCCGGTACCAGGACGCCTCAGGCGGGGCCAGGGCACTTGCACAGGGAAGGCTCACACAGATGCTGGTCTTAGCTCACTGCACCGCAAGCTGGGCCAGTGCAAGGCTTGAGTGTAGAGGACATGGGGCAGGTCCTGACAGCCACCTGTCGGGGGCAGTCAGCAGGGTCGTAGGGCTGAAAGGGCCCTGGGAGGGTGGGGGGTCCCAAACACCAGATTAACATCCTGAGGGTTTAAGTGGCAGGTCAACAAAAAAGGCTGGGGAATAATCCCAGAGAGAGAGGCCACCTAGCGTTGTGTGGAGTGGAAGGAACCCACTCACCCGAGTTCCCTTGCCTCCTTCCCTAAGGTGTCCTAGAGGCGTGGGAGGCGTCCGTTGTAACCAGTGGATGTGTTTGCAAAGGGTACCCTGCCCACCACCAACCAGCACCTCCCTCACAGAAGCCCCGAGCTGACCAGAGGCCGGGCTCCACCTGAGGGGCTACAACTGGCCTCGCACACGTAAAGTGCTTTCTAGCCGTTCCAATGGCAGGTTAGGAACACCTGTCCGAGCTAAAGACCTCCAGCCTCACAGTGCATTCTTTGACACGAAGGGACTATAGTACACTCAGGAGCCGCACCCGGTGGGATTTTGTAAGCGTGCTTCTGTTCTCTTACACCGCATGGCTTTCTCATGCTAACACTTCTGTAGGACTAATGAAACCCCTTCCTTCACAACCCAGAGGCTAAGAAGCCCAAGTCATACAGACAGGACTCAAGTCCAGGCTGTCTTGACCAAAATTTCCTTCCCAGCTTGCCACACACATAACCTCCCCCGTTTTGGGAGCCAGGCACCTCAATGGCAGCAGGTTTGGTAGGAGGTGGCTAGGTTCTTCTTTCCCAAGAGGACAGAGTCTTGCCAAAGGTCATTATGCTGGACCTTCTTCTGGGCCAGAAAGGCTAGTATATTATGTTGTCTGGTTAATCATTTTTTTCTGTAAGGCTTACTCAGAGGGCAAAATCTTTACTTTCTGCCCCAAAGTCCTATCAGTATCTGCCCCCCATCTTGATTTTAAGACAACTGTGAAGAAAAGGACTCAAGTCCACAGGGGGGCGGTGGTGGTGGTGAGAATATTGGTATAGTGGCCACAGCATTTCAAAGAGCCCAACAAAAGAAGTAGTAATCCTGGCTAGATTTGAGAACAATTTCTTGTTATGATGAACCAGAAATACAAGATCCACTGAAAACTGCAACAGTTGACAAAATATAGTTGAACTTAATTAAACCTTCAAGGGAAATTAAAGAGAGGGTCAAACAAAGCCACTGAACGGAGAAGCCCAAGACTAGTTTGGGATAAACTTAAGGATAACAGCCTTTCAGCGTGGGTACCTTCTGAGGCCTCCCAGAAGGGATCTGCCAGCATTTGATCCCCTTTTCTGAAGCACCTATCAAATCCTCTCCATTGCAGGTGTAAGCCAACCCAGAAGTATCTCTTTGGACGTGACACAAACCTGAGAGGAAAGTTTATACACCTAATTCCAGGGCAGAAAGGGCACACACCCAACCCAGCACGCTTGTTAAATGCTGTCAATGCCCACAGAAGTAACTTTAATCAAAATCAGAGGTGCTACCATGTGTAACCTACGTGGCCCTGTGGCTATGTCGGTGCTCCTAATTAACTCCAATAAAATATAAATGTGGTAGAATGCATTTTTGAGCTCCAGATTTTCTAAACACTTTTAAGAGGCTATTTAAAGATGTAGAACAGAATTGTTTTTCAGAAACCTGGGTATTAGGAACACTGATGGGCTCTTTCTAGGGCTTTTTTATGGGAACACGGAGATGAAATGTTAGAACGTCAGAGCACAGGACAGGTGAAGGGAGGCAGAGGAGGGAAGAGAGTGTTCTAGCCACAAGGCCACCACATTTATGTTCAAAGAGAAGTCAGAGTGATGGGGATGGAGGAACAACCCAAACAGAACCAAACAAAATCCAAGTCAGAGGAAAAAAGGGTTTCATACAACACAGTATCAAAAAAAGTAAAAGGAACACACTGAAATGCACAAACTGGTGGCAAGTAAGTCCACGGCCTATTGTGATAGGTCCTTCCAGCATCAATCAGGTATCTTCTCCATCTGTTATCTCAAGGCTATTTACAGATGTGGTGACTTTTGAACAAGAGTCTCTCCCAGGAGGGCGGGCAGGTTTCAATCATTGGTTTCTGGATCTGTCTGTGCCATATAGGCATCCAACTCGGCATCCAGGTGTCCTTTTGTTTTCGACATGTATGCATCCAACTGGTTGTCCAGCTGCTCCTTGGTCAGCACAGGGCGAGTGAGGGCACCTCTCCCTCGTCCACGGCCTCGGCCTCGGCCTCCAAAGCCCCCTCTTCCCCGACCTATCATACCCCGACCTGGCCCAAGGGGAAAAAAAGAAAACAAGTTACAAGTAGGTTTAATGGGTGGTATGGCAAATGCCCCTTAGAGCAGCGGGGCCTAGCTGAGCAAGGCTGAAAGGGCAGGGCAAAGAGGAGAAATCTGGAAAAACAGGAAACACATTGGGCAGAAAGCAACACATGGAAAGCACACATAATGAATCCCTGTTTACATGCTCATCTCTAAAGGCTATTTAAAGACTTTTTATTCTATCGACAAAGGTAAAATAACTGACAAAAAAATCTTAATCTCTCCTAAAACAAAGAAATTCTCTAAAGTTTGAGACCTACTAGAAATTAATTAAAATACATTATAGATAATCCCATTTAGTAAAGCAGGGAAGAAGTAACAAGGGCACAGAGAAATGGGGGTGTAAGGCTAGACAATTTTTAAGGTAAGCCTTATGGGAGAGCTTTCTGGAAAATTAGCTCATCTCTCCTCAAACTTATTAAGACTAATGAGCTGACCCCGTATCAGGAGACTGAGGAGTTATTCTGACCTAGGAACAATGTGAGAAGATGAGGAAAAATATTCAGAATAGTCCCAATCACTTCTATCTCAGATTCTAGCTGCCTCTAACAATTATGGTTATCTGAGAGGTGGTTTCAATCCACTTAACAAAACATATGCAGCTTTCTGAAAAGCTACTTTAGACTCCCCCACACTTGATGTCTCTCTCAGAAACCAGGTCAAGATAATTTAAAAACATGCTATTTCATCCTGAAACCCAAACTAATTTATACTTCACTCAGTGAGCCAAACATTAACAGGAGAGAAGAAAGTAAGCCCTTGGCTATCAAATTTCCTTTCCTGTTAGTTATTATCCTTTGGCAACTTCAAGGTCATAAATAATGGAAGACCCACCACACACTATAAAGGGACCGCAGCAGATATACACAGGGTCTACAGGAATAGATTTGTTCTCACCCTAGAAAGGTGTTGTTGAGAGTTTTCCACTAAACTCTAAATCAGAAAACTCCCACGGGGTTTGGATTAACAACAGCAACACCATTAAATGCTTTTCCAATCTGGGTCATGAGGTCACAATTCAAGTATCACTAAGTCTCAAAGGTAAGATTATCAACAAGAGTCAGTTAACTGACATGGTACCTTCTTGGTTTCTACCTTGATCAAAAAAAGGCATCTCGATTTCCCATAGACACAAACTTTACCTTGAATTTACTTGGCTTCAACATCAATACTCAGCTCCAATCTCACCATCCTTTTTAACGCTTTCATTTTTGTACATCTCCCTCTTCTTTATTCTTAGTCTCAAAGTGGGGTTTTGAGCTATGGGATGGGGTGTGTGGTGGCGGGGCAAGGACAGAGAAGGGTAAAACCTCAAACTGACCACCTTGTCATTTTTTTTAACAATACAATTTAAATTTGCAAGAACCTGGAAAAAGACTGCATATGATCTGGCTCGGACATGTACCTGACTGGTTCTTAGACAACCCATGACAGACTTTGGCACTACCAGCATGTGAATTTAGAAAATAAGCCAGTTTCAAAAAAACAAAACAAGACAAACAAATAAGCCTGCCTATGACTTGAAGCTGTGCAGAAAAGTGCCTCTGAGTTTTGAAGGGAGAGAAGTAAGGGGAAGCTATTCTCTGAAGTTGGTAGCTGACTAACCTCTACCACCGATTCCGCCACGACCCATAGCTCCACGCCCTAGGCCCCCTCTCCCAGGACCTCCACGACCTCGAACACCACCTCTTCTTAAGCCCATTCGGGGAGCTACGGCTCGTCCACCTCGGAGCAGGTTTTGACCTTGGAGAGGAGGCATACAATGTATATGCAGGTAAATCCAAGAGAGACAAAGTAGACTCTAACCAAAGGAAGGCGGTGAGGGTTAAATGAGAGTTAATTCAGTTAATTTTTAGGTTGGGGGGAGGGGCAAGCTGCACACCAAGTGTGAACAGATCAAGCTGCTCTTTATTCAATCAATTCAAAGTCTGACCACAAACCCATTTTTGGAAGAAGCTGGGAGTTAAGTTAATTAGTAAGTACATATAATAAATATCTACTGAATAATCAGACAAGTGTCTAGCATTCAGGTAGATTTAAAAATCAATGATATGGCTCCTGCTCTCAATACATTCTCACAAGGGACAAGAACAACATAGGGAACAGTGTAACGTGCCCAAAACATAACATGTAGCTAAGTGCTATGGGGTGACTTATCCTCTCTTCTTCCAAATAGAACAGTGTGTTTCACTAGTACTGGGAACAGAGATGGTTAGTTAAGATACAGGCCAAGAGACCAAAAATTTCTTAGATTTAACTTATTTCTAGAACTTGAATGTGCTTTTGATTCAAGCAGCAGCAGGGTGTTTCAAAATGGAATGGAGATGACATGAATTACCTGTTGTTACGCAGGTCATAGCCTCTCACCATTGCACATTATCAGAAAAGGAATGGTATCGATAAAAGACATGCAGCACTATTAAAAATACGTGATTTCAAAAGTTATTAATTATATTAATACAAATTCAGGCTTAAAGATGTTAAACAAATGTGTCCATAAGCAGCCCAAGAGAAAAGGGAAGGGGTAGGGCCCGACAACGTTCAAGTACACAGCACTGACCTCGGAGCGACATCCCGCCCCTCAGCAGGGTTCTGGTGGCACGTCCCCCTCGAAGTCCTCCTCTGGGCAAGCCTCTCTGGATTATGGGCAGGCCTCGTCCGCCGATTGCTCCCCTGGCCAGGGTCCCTATGGGTCGGCCTAACCGTGCCTGGATGTTACTCTTACCCAGGCGCTGCTTTAAGCTCTTCTGGAAGAAAAGGTGTTGGGGGATTGAGATCAAAAAAGCATTCCGATGGGATTCGGCAACTCGAAGTGCAGAGAAAAAGAAGCAGTGAGATGGCTGTGTGCAGGGAGATAAACTTGCCGTAGGCGTCACATAAAGAACCTAATGCAGAAACTAGCCTTTGCCTCAGAACGTGATAGAAAAGAAGCAGAATTCTGATCCAGAGCCTTTACAAAAGTTTGAGTATGGTCCCATGAAATTGGCATCAACACAAATTACCTCACTAGTTTGGCTACAAAAGCCAGACACCACTACATGAAACTTTAAGTTTTAAGAAAGAACTCTTGTATTTCAAATCCTGGATTCTGTTTTTGAACCACAGGTTGACAACGATATGACTGGATTCATACTTGCCCAAGGACTACCACTGTCTTCAAAGGCTTACTCAAACACCAAATGAAGTTCATCACACTCTGGGAAAAATTTAAATTACAAGTTCATCTGAATTCTTGTCACTTAAAAACAAGATTTGATCTTTCAGTCAAAGAGGCCAGTGTGTTCCATTTTTCCTCTGAGTTATCTATCTCCAGACGATCCATTTTTACCTTAAGATGTAAATAAACACAAAAAAGTCAAACCTTTCCTTACATTTCTTAAACAGCCATTAATTCCATGTCTACCCTTGCAAACAGCTCCATTAGGCCAATACAATAACCTTTAATTCCAAATAAACATGTAACTCAACTGTATCTCCAGAGAGCTAGCCAAACTTTCATTGGAATTAAGACAGGGACGTTATAATCACAAAACTCAGGGCCATGTTTGAGGACCTAGAGATTTTCAATAATCTATCCCTCAAAGAGAAACTAAAGACCACATCTCAGGAAGTTAAATATCCTTCAAAGGAAAAGGTAACTGTGTAACCTTGAACACATCCAAAGCCCCAGCAAATCTGTTTCCCCATAAAACCATTAGCCAGTAGGAATGAAAATAAATTCTGTCCTCTTGCTTCACCCATAAATGACTACCAATGATTTTTTGTTTTTGCAACCAAATGCTATGTGTTATGAGTTTTCTAGCACAATATAATAAACTAATCAAAGGGACAGTTTCTGAACAGTATGCACTTAGGCATAAATGACATTATAAGAGCCTGTCGTGTCACCCTGACAGCACACAATTAGGATGTCAGGACTTCATTCTCCAAATCTCTTATATTCAGTGATACTGAATATATTCCCCCCAAAATCTGTACTTTAGTGGGGAATGCACAGTGCTTAGAAGTCCTCCCTTCTTAGTCCTTAGCTGCCAGCAACACTGGTGTCTACAACAAATGGAAAGCTTAAGGATGTCAACTACACCACCTAGTTTTCACTCTAGAGCTGTGCTGTATGCTAAGGTGGCCACTAGCCACATGTGGCTATTTCAGTTGCAAGTAAATAAAAATTTAAAAGCTCCCCAGTCACATTAGCCACATTCTGAGTGCTCAATAGTCACACACGGCTAGAGACTACCATACTGGAGAGGAGATAAAGAATATTTCCAGGGGCGCCTGGGTGGCTTAGTCGGTTGGGCGTCCGACTTTCGCTTGGGTCATGATATCACGGTTCGTGGGTTTGAGCCCCGTGTCAGGCTCTGTGCTGACTGCCAGCTCGGAGCCTGGAGCCTATTTCAGAGTCTGTGACTCCCTCTCTCTCTGACCCTCCCCTGCTCACACTGTCTCTCTCTCTCTCCCCTAGAAATAAATAAAACATTAAAAAAAAAAAAAAAGAATATTTCCATCACTGTGTAAAGTTCTATTCGACAGCTCTGCTCCAGAAGCCGCTTTGTGCACAGCCTACATTTAAAGCTTCTTCTTGGGGCAACCAGGTGGCTCAGTCAGTTGAGCGACTGACTTGATTTTGGCTCAGGTCATGATCTCGCAGACTCTGCGCAGAGCCTGCTTAAGAGCTCTTTCCCTCTGCTGCCTTTCTCCCCTGTCCATGCACACTCTCTTTAAACACACACACACACACACACACACACACACACACCCCAAACAAAACAAAACACCAAAAAACAAAAACTTCTTGAAAGGTCTTTTGGAATGATCTGTCAGAGGCTTATCGTCAGCAATTTATAATACCTACTCTTGGAAAATGGTGGGGCCTTTTTATGGCTTTCCTAAGTCAGGGACAAAATATAGGAAATCCAAGGCTTAAGGTAGCTGAAGCAGAAGGCCTTGTTTATTTTTGGTCAGTGAGCCCAACAGTTCAGGGTGGGGGTGGGGGTGGGAGGGTGTTATATTTAACTGCTGAATTTATGCACAGCCATGCAGTGCTACCAGTTAAAGTCCTTACAGTTGCATGGCATCGCCCTCCAGACGCCCAGCCACAGCTTGGACATATCCTTCCACAGCCACTGTCCGGACTCGCATATAAAGTCTATGAATAATAAAGAGCAGGTTTTATTTCAGATCTGAACAGAATTATCTCTTACCGGAAATTTGAAAGAGAACCCACTAATTCTTTAATTACTCCGTGCTCTCACTATTTACTGACAAAACTTTAGGTGCTGTGGAGATGAAGGCCATCCTATTCTTTCTATATTTTAGCACTGAAAATCTCTGACTAAGGCTGTTCAGATTTCCTGTGCTAGGAGAAATAGAATAAAGTTATCTTCGTAATTTGTAACTCATTTAACAGGGAATAAAGGATTTTCTGAGATCATGTAAAACAAACCAAAATTTCTTTCTTTCATTTCTTGGCTTCAAACAAAAGACATTTATTCTCTCACAGTTCTGGAGACTAGAAAACCCAAAATTTCTTTGTGGTAAAATCCAGCAAATCTACTTTAAGGCCAAAGGATCAGAAAAAAAGAAATTAAAACTCATTGATAACACAGAAACAGGCCATACTGATGGCAAACTACCTAAAAGAGAAAGACAACAAGAAGTTACTTATTGGTACCTGCTACAATGGGAATTCTCTGAATTTCTCTTTCCTCCAGAGAAGTTTCTGCTTTTGCCCTGAGCCACCTTGTAATCATCCATCACATCCTGACAGCCTCAGTGGACTGTCTGACAGAGATCACCAGCTGCTTCTGGAGCATTAAGACCCATCCTCTCACCTGCTTAAGTTTTAATGCTGCCTGGACAGAGGGTCTATTCTCCATCTGCTGGGCCAGTCTTCTGTTTCTGGCACTGGCTAGCTGCTGTTGTTGCTGCATCGAAGCCCGAATATTCACTGGCATCGGCTGTTTGTTCTTCAGCATATTAGTAAAGCTTCAAGGTCGAACAAAATGGATGTTTAAATAAAAGCTTTATTACAAAACATTTACTGGCATTTTCATGGCTTGCTAGACCAGGAGCTCCAGATCCCACGAACTTTTAAGTAAAGTGGTACACTTAGATCAAGGTTGATGTGGGTTCTTTAAAGACTCCTCTGCTTCCACAAACTTGCAAGAATCAGAAACTTAGAAATGCAGCTAAGTGCAGCACATTCAATCAGAAGTGATAACAAGGGCTCAGGTAACGGCTTTTAGAGAGGTCGAAGATATGAAAAACACGCAATAAGCAGATATGATGACAACAAAAGACAGAAAATGTGGTTTCAGAGACAAACAAAGAAAGCCAAAATCTTGGGGGAGCCTGAAGATGCACTGTCAGGGCAAATATAAGGAAGGACTTGAGGACCTCACAGACCACAGAAATAGCACATCCATGTAAGTCACAGCAGTGTATCATATTTTCGTATTTTTTCACCTAATAACATGTAAATATGGAGAAATCAGTGTAACATAACCTAAGATATAAGAAGCACATATGCTCTGGAAAAGGCAAAAATAAACATCAATTAAATCTTTTAGTGGTCTCACATCAACTTAATAAAATCAGCTTCGGCTCAGGTCATGAGCTCACGGTTTGTGGGTTCGAGCGCTGCATTGGGCTCTGTGCTGACAGCTCAGAGCCTTCAGATTGTGTCTCCCTTTCTCTCTGGTCCTCCCCCACTTGCACTCTGTGTCTCTCCCTTTCAAAAATAAACAAACATTAAAAAATTTTTTTAAAAAATAAACTCATTTGTCAAAGGCAGTAAATAAAGAGCTCTCAGAGATGTACCTTAACTTGTCTTAGGCTCAAATGATTACTTTTCCTGATTCCAAGTGAGTATTTCTGAGAAAATCAAGATTAATTTAGTCACTGAACAGCTTGTGAAGACACTTCTATTATTCCTGTCAAAGTAAGTTTAATAGAACAAAAAAGAACACTTAACTGTAAAAGAATCTAACACAAAAACAAATTAAAAGCAGTATCGAAAGAAAGAGAAATGGAGCAAAGCACGTGCCTCTTACAAGGCCCAAGAATGACATTCGAGGGCCTTCGGACATTCCACAGCTTGCTACCTGCCTCTTACAGACCAGACGCAACACGGCCGGCCTCGGACTGGGCAGCAAGCCTAGTGCAGCCAAGGTACCATGCTACCGAGCTGCAACCACCCCTGTATCGATGTAAAAAATATGAAAAGAGGGAGGGTGTGAGGAGTCTTTTTAAAATACATCCCACCAGATAAATATTTGAGACAGCTTAACATAAAAATCTACTGATAAGGGGTTTTGAAACAACCGCCCAATTTGTTTTGTGTACCACATAAGATGAAACTAAACACAGAGGTCTGTAGCCTTCTGTTGGTATTTAGTTTAAAACTGGTTTTTGTGCATTGGACCCCAGGGCCAATTTAAGTAATGTTTTCTTATGAACGCGCTGAAGTTGCTGTTGGCTGCCTCACCGCTCATTTAGAGACATCTTGGTGGTGCTTTTTAGCACAACTTTCGGCGCTGACTGTGCAGCCATCTTCAAATCCCGAGAATCTACAAAGGACAATGGGCAGAATGAGCAAGTCAGAAAAGGGACCACCTCGTATCTACAAGCATCAAGGGTTTCCCAACAGCAAATGAAAAGATAAGGCCTGTATCAACGGCCATGGAAGAATCCACCGAAACGCATTTTGGGTGTTGCTTAAGTCGACACCACGGTTACCGCGAACTGCGAAATTTCGAGGCCACCGGACAGAAACTATCTTCCCAGACCTTCAAGATGGCAGACGCACACCGGGCTAGCCGAGCCGAGAGGGGCTACGTGAATCCGGGGCGGTCCTTCTCAACCTCGGCCGCGGGGCGCTGCGAACCCTCCCACGCAAAGCCCGATCTCCCGCGGCCAGGTCCGCGGCCCCGGCTAGGCGCTTCTCGCGGGCGGCCGCCGCCGAGAACCAGGACGCAGGGACACGGCGCAGGCAAACCCGTTTGGAAACGGGCTTTCGACTCCCCACTCCGGAAGGAGCCTTCGCTAGCGCCCGGCGGAGGCAGCACGGAAGGTGTCCCGAACCGGCATCCGCCCGCGGCCGCCTCGACGCTCCAACGCCCCCTCACGGCCCAGCCAGGCCCCGCCCCCCGGCCACCCGGGCCGCCCCGCCGCGGAAACGCACCGAAGGAAACGGACGCCAGTGCGCCTCCCGGGGCTGCCACCACGGCTGCGGCGCGCGGGCCGGGGGCCGGCCGAACCTGAGTTGACCTGGTGGGCGGATGGTTAGAGGTGTAAGCGGTCGGTTGCTAGGTTATCTCGTTGTAGCCAGGCGGCTGTCTGGTCGGCCGGCCCGCCTGCTCGCCCGGCCTGCCCTTTCCTGCCTTGCGTCTGTGCCGCCACAGCCGCCGCCGCCGCCGCCTCCCGCTCGGTGCCCGAAACAAAATGGCCGCCACGCCCAGAGCCGAGTGGGTCCGGCTAAAATGGCGTCGACGCAATTACGTCGGACGCCGGATCCGCGCACAGCCAGGGGGCGAGAAGGTTAGCGCTACGCCTGCGTGCGGATGGGGGCGGAGCCCTAGGGAGAAGGCGGGCCCTTAGCCAAGGCGGTGTCCGAGGAGTTTTCTGCTCCGCCCACCGAGGGGCGTGGCCCGTGGTTGCTGGCAGGGCTTGTCGCGGCGTCACGCCCCGGCCGCGCGGCTGGGTTGCGGCCCTCTGACGGCGCTTCGGCCTCCGGGCCGCGGCGGTCGTGCTTCCCCGCGGCGCTCCGGCCCTGGCCGAGGCGGACCCTGTAAAACCGTTCAGTGGGATCTGCACCATCTCCCGCCCTGTTGGGGGCCTGCCGCGAGCCGCAGAGCGGGGGGCCACCAGTGCCTGGAGCACCTGTTTCTTTCTAACGGTCGTCGGTCCTCACGGGGGTGTCCGCGTCGGGCTCCGCTCCCGCGCCCTCCCCACCTGCCAGTCATCTGCATTTTGATGCAGACCTGCCTGCACGGAAATTTTCTTATGCTCAGACACATAATAAAAAATACCCAGATGTTTGGGGCACCTGGGTGGCTCAGTGGTTTCCCACTCTTGATACCAGCTCAGGTCATGATCCCGTGGCCGCGTGGTCCCGCCGGCGGCCGGCTCCCGGCTCGGGGTTCTCTCGCTCTCCGCCCCTCTCCCCAGATGGCCGCGCGCTCTCAGGTGTTTGAAGAATGAGTGAATGAACACGCCTTCAACCCTCTTCCACATACGCGCCTCAGGATGCTTTCGTTTTCATTCCTAGCATTTCCTGCGTGTGTTTAGTGGTCTGGCATCTTGATCTACGCGAGGGTTAGGTCGTGTTTGTTTGGTTCACTACTACGTCCCCGGTGCCTACACAGTGTCTAGTTCATGGTAGGTCCACGGTAGATATTCTTTGCAGATTGAAGGGAAATTCTTCCGGCTGAGAAGCCAGAAAGTCTCCTGTGTCTGCAGCTGGAACCCTGAATGCCTGCCTTCCTAGGCCTCGAGCATTCCTCAGCTAGGAAGATGTACTGTTTCTTGATCTCTCTCCGAATAAGATCCCTTCCCAAATAAGGTGAATTGCGAGTGAGGGACCTTGACTTTCTTACTCACTTCCAGACCGCAAAGGAGACACACAGCCGCTGGCGAGAGAAGAGCCTTTAATGAAAGAGGAGGTGCAGGCCTGGCCCGCTCCTGTCGCGCCCTTGGTGGAGGATGGTCGAGGGCAGGAGAACAGGGAGGGCGCATTGGGGTCAGGGGGAGCAGGGGGAAGGGGCAGGTGCGGCAGGGGAAGGGCGCTGCCCACTGGGGCTGTCTGCTCAGCTGTTCTCCCAGAAGAAGTTGTTACAGGCCACTGTGAGGGCAGCCACCAGCACCACGTACTCCTGGAAGTCCACCTCCCCATCTCCATTCTCGTCGAGCTCTTTCATCACCTTGTCCACAGCGTCTGCATCCTTCTGGGCCTGTGGAGGGCGAGCCGGAGAGTAGATACATAGGGAAGTGACTAGTACTGAATCAGGGGCAAGAGGGGAGGTTGATTGGGAAGAAGGAGGCAGAGATGAACAAGAGGAAGAAAAACATCTCGTTATAGGATTCCTCTGACTCACTCTTCAAAACTAACACTTGTGGCCTCCTGTTGCCTACAGAATAAGCCCCTTAATGAGGCAGAGTAATAACAACAACATCAATTACCATAGGTGGGGTGCCTAGGATGCAACGAGCTTTACAAGCATTGTCTAATTTAATTCTAACACAAATAGTATGAGGCAGGTTTCATTATTCTCATACTAGAGAGAAGACACAAATTAACAGTTGGTGGTTAAAGAATGTTCCCAAGTCACACAGCCAGCAGCTGCCAGAGTCAGAATTGGAACCCAGGCCTGATAAAACCTCAAAGCTGGCACACTTTCTACTGGCTTCTTTAGTATATAAGCCCCTGTTAGCACCTGCCGCCTACTTTTCTGCATCCTTCACTCTGGTCAGAACTACTGAGTGTGCTCCATATTCTTCTTTCTTCCATGCTTTTGTCATGCAGATACCTCCTAAAATGTCTACATTTGCCCTAATAATATTCCAACAGAAACCCGTGGCTCAAGGACCACCTCTTTGGAGGAGCCCACTTCTGTCAGGTTACTAGTTCCCATAATCCTTTGTGGCAATTCTGTTAAAGCTCCGAGTACTTCCTGAGTGGTTGTCCCAAGACTTCATGGGGAGGGGATTTCATTGCCTCATGTCAGCGGACTGGGGCCTCTTTTGGTCCCCCATCTATGCTCACTCCTGAGCATTTCACTTCCCGGTGTTCATGGTTTACTGTCACGTGTCAGTCTTTCCCGTCTAGACTGTGAGTCTTCTTATTGATGCATCTGCACAGGTCTTAGCACTTCACAGGTGATTAATAAATTAGTGTTTGGGTTTTTTTTGTCTTGAGCCAGGAGGGGTAGGGAAGCATGGAAAAACTCAGGAAAGAGGTCTGGGAGAGGAAGGAGACGACTGGGCTGCATTGGGAAGATGGAAGGGAGGTGTCCCTCCGCCCCTCACCCGCTCCACCTGTACCCCACTCTGCTCACGTCCAGGAAGCCAGAGAGCTCAGTCTGCAGCAGTTCTTTTAGCTCCTTCTTGCTCAACTTGTACTTGTCTCCCTCCTTGCCCGAGTGGGCATGGAACACATTGATGAGCGTCTCCATCGCGGTCTCCAACTCCGAGCCCATTGTGCAGCTCACCTACCCACACCCGCCATGGGAGGAAGTTAGGGATCATGCTTCAGGCTATCTGGGGTCAGGGTGAGGGGAGCCCTCAGCCTGGCCCTGGTCCCACAGCTGAAATAGCCATGAGATCAGCGCCACACCACAGTTTATCTCTCACCGAGATTTTATGATGTGGGAACCTAACAGGCCTAAATCCGGACTTGCTCTCTGTGTCCCTCAGTCCGTATCCCGGCCAGAGGCAGTCAGTGTTTGGGGCGTGAAGGCAGAGCGGCCGTGGCTAGCTCTAGAGGCCCGCAGTGGACTCTGTAGTGGCTCCTGGCTGCCTGGGCAGACACTGAGGAGGGTGGCGCGGGCAGGCGGGGATGGTCACAGGGCCCTGCCAAGCTGCCTCTGGCTCTATTTTTACCCTGCTGTGTGCCTGCTTAGCACAGCCAAGCTCTGCTGTTGAGGGTGGTGGGCTGTGCCCCCCTCCACAGCCTTGACTCTCTGCCCATGCCTAGCAAGGAGTCAGTCTGGAGCTCTCAGTCAGTCTGAAGGAGAGAGTGTAGCCAGAGGGGCTGGCCCAAGGCTTCACGGGGAAGGGGATCTAACTGCCTCTGAGTTTCCTGTCAGCAGACGGGGGCCTCTTTCGGGCCTTCGACTCTGCTCTCTCCTGAACATGTCACTTTAGCTTCCCTGGGGTGCATCTCCGTGATCTCTAGTTGGGTTTCTCTTCCTTCTCTGCAGACTCAGGCCTCCCGTTGGGTGATGGTAGGAAGGGAGGAAGGGGTGTGGAAGCCTTTCCCCAGAGCCGGGGTCCCCGGCAGGGAGAGAGGACGCCTCTGCGGCCTTGTCCCAGCCATGGCCTACTCCTACCCCACGCCCAGCCTGGATGCGGTGAGGACAGTGGCAGCTGGCTGAGTGGGGCTGCTGGATGCTGGGGGAGGTAGAAGGCTGAGCGCGTCCTCTGGATTCAAGGGGCTCGAGACAGGAAGAGAAAAATGGAGGGGTTTGTGCAGGAGAGGGGCCAACCCGGGAGGCCTCTTTCTTTTGGCCTTAGGATGGTCAGCCCCTCCACAGCCTCAGGGGGCAGCTCAGGTGTCCCAGCTCAGGTGTCCTTACCCTTCCTCAGTCCTAAGGGGCTGAACAATGGGCCCTGATCGAATGACATTCCAACTTTACAATGGGGACCTTGTGAGTGTCACCTGAACTCGGCATGAGAAGCAGTTGTCACAGAGACACAGGGGAGAGATGGAACCCAAGCCGGGCTGGCGGAGGGGATAGGGTGCGTGTGGGGGGGGACTGTCCGTGGCTCGGTTATGGACCCATCCAGGATGGGCACTCGGAGGTTGCCTGGAGCCCTCGAGGAGGCTGGGATGTTATGCAGGGGCCATCTGGAGAGGACTTCAGCAGGGAGCGGGGAGACAGCAAAACAAAGGGAAAGACTTGAAGGAAAGAGGAGTCTGGGAGTCTGGGCCAAGGGAGGAGGAGGAGAGAGAGGAGGTCATGTGAAAGGAGAGTTGGGAGTGGGTCCCGCACCCTAATGCCCTCTCCTCCTGACACCCCACGGCCCATGCTCTCCTACCCCCACACTTCTCTGGGACCTAAGCTTTTGGCAAGGCTGGGTGGGGGTGGGGGCAGAAATCGCAGTCCCATTTGCTTTCTGAGCCTCCTGGAAGCAAAGTGGGAGCCGAGTCCCCTCCCCAGCATCTGGGAGATCCAGGGAGCCTTGGGAGAGCACTCAGGGCGCTGCGGTAGGAGGGCTTCATCTCTTGGAAGCTTCCTCGTTCCCTGAGGAACACCACCGACCTCTCTCTGAACTTGGCTGGCTTCCCTGTAGTACTCTCCGAACCCTGTCTCCCCCAAATCCCAAACTGCTGTCACCCGAACTCCTCCCACACCCTCAGTGCACCCCAATGCTGTTGTCCCCAGACTTCTGGAGCTCTGCTGAAGTCCCCTTCCCCTAGGCTGGCCGCAGCAGGGTACTCACCGTCAGCCTGGACCTGAGGTGGGAGCAGGTTCTGGACAGACAGACGAGTCTGCAGATGTGGCCACCAGAGCTGTGTGGGGAGACCTGTCTCCAGTCCTGCCCCCCGCGGCCCCCCTCCCCGTCAGCTCCACCCCTTCACAGAGACCCAGCTGGGGCGAGCCGCCAGGAGCGGACAGAGGCGCCCTCTGTCTCCTGGGCTGGAACAGGCCGCCCTGTGTCCTCTTCTCCAGCCTCGAGCGCCTCCCCCGACTGCTGGGCCCCCGGGAGGTGGGCAAGGGCCTGGGAGGGGCACCGAGAGGCCTCTGCCACTCCGTGCAGCACGGGCAGCAAAGGGGAGGACCCAGCTGAGGGGTCTCAGTGAGGGGACCTCCCGGTGGATCATTTAATGCTGGGCGTCTCCCGGAGTGCTGGCTGGGAGACTTCAGTCCGGGGCCTCCTCTACCGAGGTCTCTGCCGGACCCCCAGCCCTCAGCCCAGGTCCTCCCGTCCGTGGGAGCCTCTTGGGGGTCTGGGGCTGCAGGGTCCTTTTCAGGATCCCCTCCGGAGGGGCTCTCTGTGGTGTCTCTCAGCTCCAGAGTGGAAGGGGGGGGCGGGGAAGGCGGTGGGACGGCAGGGCTCCCCGCGTGCGCGCGTGGGCCAGGTGGGCGGGGGACCGCGGCACCCCGGCACCCGCCGCCCCCGAGTGCAGGGGGCCGGTGTTGGGAGGCGGGCCTGGGCGGTCTCCTCCCTCCGGGATCCGGGCAGTAGCCAGACACCTCCGGGCTGGGCTGGGGCTCTGCCGCCTCCTGCCCGGCGGCCCCGGCGCGCACCCCCGCCCACCTCCTTGCCGCGGTGAGTCCAGTGTCCTCACCCGGGGGGGGGGGGGGCGGGCGCCTCTCCGTCGCGGGGCTCGCGGGCCCCTCCCCGAGCCAGCTCGGACCGGGGTGCGGGAGGGTTTGGGGGCGCCAGGAGGCCGTCCTCGCTGGGGAGGGCGGCGGGCTCGGCCCTGCGCCCCCTGCGCCCGCCTGCCCGGCGGGGTCTCCGCGGCCTGACCTTAGGCTGACCGCCGGCCGACCGCAGCCGGGCGTGCTCCCGACCGCGGCTTTTTGCCCGGGCCGTGTGGGCGGGCCGGGTCCCTGCACAAACAAGCTTTGGAGACGGACGGCCTCGTGACCCCTGGGGTGAACCTCCAAGAGAGCGCCCTGGGGACCAAAGTGCCTCCTCGCAGACAGAGGGGTCTCCGGATCCACCCGGCTCCAACCTGGAGAGGACGGAGTTTCTGGAAGCACACACCCCTTCCTCCACCCACTTTGAGCTGTTTCCTGGCCCCCTCCCCCAGGCTCCATCCCTGTCCCCTCCGCCCTTCCCGGGGAAGTCTCCCTGCGGGCTGGGGCAGGCTGGCCTACTCTGGCTCTCCCTTTGTCTGCCTCCCGCCCTACAGGGTCCTGATGGCGGCGGAGCCACTGACCGAGCTGGAGGCAGCCATCGAGACAGTGGTCACTACCTTTTTCACCTTTGCAGCGCAGGAGGGCCGCAGGGGCAGCCTCAGCATCAATGAGTTTAAGGAACTGGTCACTCAGCTGTTGCCCCACTTGCTCAAGGTAGGTGGGGGTCTCTGGGCCTGAGACTCTGGAAGACAGTGGCTGCCAGACCGTGTATGTGAGGTGGGCTAGGTGATATTTCTGGACACGATCGTGTGACCTCAGGTACTTGGTGGACAAGGGTGTGGGTGACTACGTGTGTAAAGGATTCTGGTGTGTGTGTGTAACTAGGTAACGCTGTGTCAGTGTGAGTGCAAGTCTGTTATTTGGGCTTTGTGTTCCCATCAGACAATGCTGTTGGGCTCTTGGGTCTGCTCTGTGCCTCTCTGGTCTCATTTACCCAACATAGGAGTGGACCCAGAGGTGGCTTCCGGGAGACTGACAAACCATCAGAGCTGGAAGGAGGCCAAGACAAAACAGTCCAAACTCCTAACTTCGCTCAGGTGGAAATTGAGGCTCAGCTGTAGAAAGGGGTTTGTCAACAATAAAAACACAGTCAAATTCATGCAGAGATAGAATCTCAGAGTAGGAGAGACCTGTAAGTCGTCCATGACTGCTCCTCTCCCGCTCTGGGAATCCGCTCAATAATGTGCCTGGTAAGGTCATTCCTTCTCTCCTACTCACTGGAGAGAATTTAAATTTCATCCACTCTGAGTTGCCCAATCATCCCAGCCTGTTAACAGTTTGTTTCATCCTTTCTGAGAATTCACAGGCACATAACAGTGTGTGAATATGGATTTAAAAAAAAACACCCCAAAACACAAGCAAATCTTGGAAACTCAGTCCATCATCTGCAAAATCCCCTACATTCTTAAGAGACTTCTCGGCCCTTCCCTTTCTCTTCTCTCAGGAAACCTGAGACTCACGGAAGGCCGAGTGTTCCCTGGAGCCTTGTCAAATAGTGACTGGTTTTTCCTCGAACCCAGCTGCCCCTGGGCCTGCTTCCAGATCTTAGTTTCTTCTCCCTGAGACGCGCAGCTCCTCCCCCCCACCCTTCCTGCACCCTTACAGCTCTTCAGTTCCTGCCTTGCTCTTTGTTCTTCCCATCGCTGCACAGACAGTTCACCCAACACCTGGACCTTCCAGCGACGTCAACCCCTTGCTTCCTGCTTCTGAGCAGCTCACTCCTCTGTCGTTGCTTCAGATCTTGTCTTTACCAGAATGGTGCCCCACCTCCACAGGCTCCTCTCCGAGCGCCAGAGCACCACCTCCTGCTGTCCCAGTTCTGTCCCTCCGCTCCAGCATTTCCTGGGCCCCAACGGGACCTAGTCCTGCGCCCTTGTTCCCCGTGCCCGTCATGTCCTCAGTCCCTCCTCGTTCAGCTGGGCTGTAAGGCTCAGCATGGAAATCCGTCCCTCAGTCACGTCCCATCCTCGATTCTGTTCCTCTCCGTCCTGGTTGTTTGGCAGAATCACAACCCAGGTTAAGTCCAATATATCATCTCCATTAACTTGATGGTCACATCTACCATTCTTTCTCAGATCCAAAAGAAAGCGAAAATTTCCGTTCTCAGAGGGAAAAAACAGTCAGTCAATCCACCAGTCTACCTGTTCTTCTGTGTCTGCACTTGTGTAGCTGAATCTGGCTGGAGAAAGGTGCTGCCACGTTACTTGTCAGGCTTTGTCGTTTTTATTTTCTTAAAAGAAACTTTTTTTAAACATTTATTTATTATTATTGAGAAACAGAGAGACATAGCATGAACAGGGGAGGGACAGAGAGAAGGGGAGACACAGAATCCGAAGCAGACTCCAGGCTCTGAGCTGTCAGCACAGAGCCCGACGCGGGGCCCGAACCCACAAACTGCAAGATCAAGACCTGAGCTGAAGTCAGACGCTTAACCGACTGAGCCACCCAGGCGCCCCTGTCATTTTTATTAATATTATTTTAAAAATTAAAATTGTTTTAATGTTTATTTTTGAGAGAGAGAGACAGAGTGAGAGACAGAGACAGAGCACGAGTGGGACAGGGCAGAGAGAGGGAGACACAGAATCTGAAGTGGGCTCCAGGCTCTGAGCTGTCAGCACAGGGCCCGACACGGGGCTCGAACTCACAAACTGCAAGATCATGACCTGAGCTGAAGTCAGATGCTCAACTGAGTGAACCACCCAGGCGCCCCTATTCATATTATTTTTTAAATGGAAGTATAGTTGATACAGAATGTTGACTCATCTCTTTTGAAATCTATGACCATGAACTCCAAGGGGACCCTTGGCACAGCCTGCCAATTCTGCTACATTTCCCCTGTCGGTTCATTTACCAGCTCTTTCAGATGCTAATTTCACAACTTCTCCTCCCTCCTCAAACTCCAGTCCCTCTTTCCACATTCTCCATCTCACTGAGAAATGTTCTCAGAGAAAACAACGGCAATCAGGAAACTTCTGTACACTGTGCCCTGAGTCTACCAAAGGTCAGCAGATACCTTGCCTCCCTTCCTGCTCCCAGAAGCACCTGTGTCTGCCCCTGAGGCCAGCCCTCCTCTGTTGCCCGACCCCACTCCTTCTCACCGCCTAAAATCTCTACCCTTTTGGGGCGCCTGGGTGCCTTAGTCAGTTGGGCGTCCGACTTTCGCTTAGGTCGTGGTCTCGCGGTTCATGGGTTCGGGCCCCGTGTCGGGCTCTGTGCTGGCTGCAGGCGCGGAGCCTGGAGCCCATTTCAGAGTCTGTGTTTCCCTCTCTCTCTGACCCTCCCCTGCTCACGCTGTCTCTCTCTTCCTCTCTCTCCTAGTAATAGATAAAAATATTAAAAAAATAAATAAATAAAATCTCTACCCTTTCAGTTCCTCCTCCTCTCTCTTGCACCATCAATTCTTCCTCTCTATTAGATTGTTGTGATCAGTTTTCCAATATATTGTAATATCTCCCATCTTAAAAAAAAAACAAACACCCTTTCTTGACTCTGTAACCCCCTCCAGCTATGCCTTCTATCTCTGCAAAACTCAAAATTCTTATTTGCTCTCCTGGCCCTGAATGCTCATCCCTCAGGCATTTGCCAAGCTTATTCTTCACTGAACTCAGATTTCTTCTCAAATGGCAAATCCCCACCATGGCCTTCCTTCACCTCTGAGGGCAAAGATCGCCTACCTTGTGCTCTATTCCTTTAACCTCTTTTATTTTCTTCCAGAATACACCTATCACAACCTGACTTCCATCACATACTTATATTTCCCAAGAATGTACGTCCCATGAAGGAAAGGAATCTGCTTACTATTTTATCTCCAGCACTTAGAGCAGTGCCTGACTTCTAGTAGGTGCTCAGCAAAATATTGAGTGAAATTGTTGGGGCGCCTGGGTGGCTTAGTCGGTTAAGCGTCCGACTTTCGCTTGGGTCATGATCTCACGGTTCGTGGGTTCAAGCCCCGCGTCGGGCTCTGTGCTGACTGCCAGCTCAGAGCCTGGAGCCTGTTTCAGTCTGTGACTCCCTCTCTCTCTGACCCTCCCCTGCTCACGCTGTCTCTCTCTCTCTCTCCTAGAAATAAAAAAAAAAAAAAAAAAAAAATGTTAAAAAAAAAAAAAAAAAAAAAAAAGAAATTGTAAAAAAGTGTTTAAAAAATTAAGAATTTGGGGCACCTGAGTGGCTTAGTCAGTTAGCCGCCAGCCGACTTCGGCTCAGGTCCTGATCTCGAAGTTTGTGAGTTCGAGCTTCTCGTTGGGCTCTGTGCTGGCAGCTCAGAGCCTGGAGCTGCTTCGGCTTCTGTGTCTCCTTCTCTCTCTGCCCCTCCCCCTCTCATACTCTGTCCTTCTCAAAAATAAATAAACATTAAAAAAAAAGTAAGAATTTTTGTTGAGTGAGTAAATGAATAAATGCATCTTACCTACAGTTCTACAAATACCTTTTAAAATGTAACAGTGCATAAAGGATATTTCCATTTGAAGAAAATGATGCACTCTCCATAATGGTATGTAGGTTAACACAAATTTGTGTAGCTAATTTTCTACCGATGGACATTTCTTGTGTCCATTTTTTCCCTTTTGCAAACATCCTTGTTTATATATCTTTACAAATATCTATACAGGGTAACCGTCTGTCAGTAGAAATACTAGGTCAAAAGGCATGTTTGTTTTTCATTTTTATAGATATTGCCTGTTTGCCTTCCGGCAGGGTTCTTATCAGGCTTCAAGGCCACCAGTGCATGCGAATGCCCGTTTCGCCACGTCCTTGCCTAAATTGTGTCTTGTCAGACTTTTAATTTTTGCTAAACTGTGAAGATGATGGCTTGTTCTGACTTACACTTTTTAAACTATGAGTGAAATGGAATATTAAGTACCATTTTTGACGGACACATATAATCCTTTTTCTATGAATTGCTTGTTTGTTTCTTTTATTAAGTAGATTTTCTTTTTCTAAATTCATTTATTTGTTTGTTTGTTTATTAATGCTTATTTATTTTTGAGAGAGAGAGAGACAGAGTGCAAGCATGGGAGGTGCAGAGAGGAAGGGAGACAGATAATCTAAAGCAGGCTTTGTGCTGACAGCAGAGAGCCCGACATAGGGCTTGAACTCATGAGCAATGAGATCATGACCTGAGCCAAAGATGGACACTCAACTGACTGAACCACCCAGGTGCCCCTCTGATAGTTTTTTAAAAAGGGGGAAGAAATAGAAAGTAGTGGATAAAAGCACAAGCTTTAAGTCAGACAATCTAGGTTCAAATGCAGATTCTAGCTTGTCATCCTTGGTTATTTAATCTTTCTGAGCCTTAATTTCTTTTTTTTTTTTAAAAATTTTTATTTTAATGTTTAATTATTTTTGAGAGTGAGAGAGAGACAGAGCATCAGCAGGGGAGGGGCAGAGAGAGAGGGAAACACAGAATCAAGAGCAGGCTCCTGGCTCTGAGCTGTCAGCACAGAGCGCTACATGAGGCTTGAATCCACAAACTCTAAGATCATGATCCAAGTTGAAGTCAGACACTTAATTGACTGAGCCACTTAGGCGTCCCATGAACCTTAATTTCTTATCTGTGAAATGGACTCATAGTAATACCTTCCTCATTGCATTGGTCTTGCTTTATTTGGTCAGTATTTATTGAGCACCTCCTATGTCCTGCCCTGATTCTGTCTTAGGCTTTGGGTTACAATGGCGAACAAGATGAACAAGGTCCCTTTCATTCTAGCAGATCATGAAGATTAAATGGAGTAAGGCATATAATGCGTTTAGCATAAGGCTTGGGACAGTCAGCACTATTATTAAGTGGTTACAATTGTTGAAATGTTAGCTGTTATCACTCTTTTGGTTTTTTCTAGGTATGCAATTATATAATTGCTAATATAATAGAAGGTGAATTTTCCTCTTCTTTCCTAATACTTATACCTTTTATTCCTTTCTCTTGATTAATTGTATATTTTTTCCCCTCCCAATGTAATGTTACCCTGGGCATCTTTGCCTTCCACTGGCAATGCTTATAGTATTTTACAATTAAGCATGAGTGTGGCTTTTTAAAGGGTCTTTCTTAGCTTTTCTGTGAATGAGCTTTAGCTTCGTGCTTCTGTAGATTTGGCAAGTCTTCTCTGCCTTCATTCACATGTTGATTCAGATGTTGAGTATTGGGCTCTGCCTGTGGCGCCCTTCTCTAGTTTGACATTGATCCATTGTTCAACAGCTGTTTTGGTTGTGATTGTTCATCTAGCAACAGATCCTTCTATCATGGGTCCAGTTTACAGCACCTTTCGATTTCACAGGCTTGTCATGAGAGACTTTGTCAAGGACCCTGTAGAAAACCAGATACCCCGTGTCTCTGCCATTCCCCTGATCCACCAGGCTAATAACCAAAGTGGAAAGAAGGAGACTGCGTTAGGGTTATACAAATGCGTGGGTTAGGGCTGTGGATTCTCTAGCTTTCTGTGAAGGAAGAAGGTGGCCTGAGAAGGCTCTGAGGATGGTCAGGGTGGGTCCATGCCTGCACGGGTTCCCTGAGCGCCCTGGAGCACATGCCAAGTGTGCTGGAGCCCATCTGACCCGTAAGCAAGAGTTCACTGTGCGCACCTCTTCCCCGCTCTGTGCTCAGTGACTCCATGGTTGCCACAGTCAGCCACGGTGGGAGGGTTTACACGCCAGCAGACACTACAAGTCAGGTCCCCTACCTCCCTCTGCTGCTGCCCTTGTAGCCTACGCAGTTTGGAGAGGTTAGTAACCGGCAGGCACCGTGGCAACGCTGTTCTGGGGCCGCAGCCTCGCCCTGAACGTGGAGGCAGGTCCCATATGAAGAAAGGGACATCAGCAGTTGGGTCCTCTCTCCCTGTCTCAAGAACTCTCTTTTCTAACCCCACCTTTTCTGCTGATGTCGCCTCAGGATGTGGACTCTTTAGATGAGAAGATGAAGAGCTTGGATGTGAATCAGGACTCCGAGATCAAATTCAACGAGTACTGGAGACTGATAGGGGAGCTGGCCAAGGAGATCCGGAAGGAGAAGGCCCTGGAGATCCGGAAGAAGTAAAGCCCCTGGCCAGGATAGGGCCGGGCTGGCCAGGCAAAACCCCCTCCCCCATATAGCTTCCTCCTTGAAACACAGGTGTTTCTTGTTCCCACCCTACCCTGCTTTCTTCTCTTGAGAGTACGGGCTTTGAGAGCTTCCCTGGACTTGAGAGTGGGTCCAAACATTTTGAGCTCTTTAAGGACCAGGAATGTTACTCATCTTTGAACATCATTCTGCAGCATTGAACACTGGGTCTTGTATTGATTACTAGGGAGGTGCTCAGTAAATAAATGGCTGATGAGGGGTGCCTGCGTGGCTTGGTCAGTTGAGCATCTGACCCTTGACTTCGGCTCAGGTGGTGATGCTATGGTTCGTGTATTTGAGCCCCGCGTCAGGGTCTTTGCTGACAGTGTGGAGTCTGCTCGGGATTCTCTTTCTTCCTGTCTCCCTCTTTCCCTTCCTCAAAATAAATAAATAAAATAGATAAATGGTTGATGAATGAGTATATGAAAGGAAGAGAACAGATCTCTGGGGCAGGTGAAGTGACTCTTATTCCACAGGCGCCTCCTGGAGCCCAGGGGCATGGTCTCTGCTCACACCTTTCTCATACCTGGGGTTTGTGTCACTGGACGATAATGGCAGCAGTGAACTTGTGTTGAGGGCTTGCTATGTGCCAGGCACAGTACTAAACACTTTTCCTTCGGTATCCTGGTTGATTCTCACAGCCTTTTGAGGGAAGGTACTATTTTTAAGTTCTGTATTAAAGATGAGGAAACAGGTTTTAGAGACATTCACAAAGACAAGAGTAGGTGGAACTGGGTTGAAATTCCAGAGCCTCTGTGATGAACTGGGATCCTCTCTGGATGGGCAGTGTGGGAACACTCGGCCTTCTTCTCCTTCCTCCTTCATAGCAGGGGTGAAGCAGAAGAATGGACATAAGATTCTGGTATGAAGACTGTGCGATGGGTTCCCCTCTCCCCACCCTTCTTGGCTTGAAGGGCTTGTGGTCTGCACTGCCCGCCACCAGAGGGGGCAGGGGTGGGGCAGCCCAGTGGGCGCTGCCTCCCCGCAGCTGTCACTGCGGTGCCTGGTGTCCATCTGGGGCAGCCATTACTCCAGAGGAACATTGAGGCTGAGACAACCTCCCCACCACACACCAACGAACGTTCCCAGATTGAGACCTTCCATCTAAGTGCCCTCAGACTGAGAGACCTCTGAGGAAGCCCCAGCCTGGGATTCCTTGAGGCACCATTTGGCCGAGACATTCCAGAGTGGATCTCACGGGGGCTTCCTCCAAACCAGAGACCCTAGGAGAGACTCTTGACGAGAGACTCCTCAGAGGGACCCCAGGTTGAGTCACTCCTGGAGAAGCCCTCAGATTGGGAGACCCTCAGAGAGGTCCTCAGAGCAACACAGAGTGAGACACTCTTGGGAGGGCCTTTTCATGGAAGGACACTTCTAGATGCACTCGACTGAGGCCAGAAGTACAGCGGGGCCCGAGGAGGAGACGCAAGGGGCCGTGTTGGGAGGCACACTTCAGCTTCCGGGCCCGCCTCATCCTTGCCTTTACCTGCACTGACTCCCCTGCCGCTCTCCCTTCCCTGTCCCGGCAGGTGAGGGGCCCCTTGGGTTGTGCAGAGGCTTCCTGGGATGTCCTCCACACTGGACTGGAGGAGTTGGGATCGGGAAGGCATGGGGTTCTGGGGGAGGGAGGAGCAGGCAGCCCAACCAGTTTGGAGAGGTTGTTAACAGCCAGGTAATCCGCTTGGGCCTCACACGTGGCTGTGCACGCTGGCAGAGGGGAGCCCCAGGGGGGTCAGGGCCGCACTCGGTGAGGCCCCTCTGCCTGGCTGCCCTACTCCGGCTCCTTCCTCACCTGTTGACCGTGGGGACTGCAGGCTCGAGTGTCACCACCCAAACTGGCCCTGGTGCGAGCAGTATGAGTGTGTGTGTGTGTGTGTGTGTGTAAAAGAGAGAGAGACATCAAAGTACAGAGAGGTCCCTGGGGACCTCTCTCAGCTCACATGTCCCTCACTCCCTGTGGACCACAGCCCTGTGTTATCAGCCTCTGCTTCTCCTTCGTTCCTGGTATTGATTCAAAGCCCCTCCACTCCCCTGCCCTGCAATTCCTCCGGGACTTTCCTCCCAGGCTCGCCCCCACAGTGTCGCCAAGGCCCCCTTCTGCCCTCCCAACCTCCCCTTCCCCTTCCCTTGCCTTGATTCTGCTTGCTGGTCTGGGGCCAGGGCCCCCAGCCCCATCCCTCCAGGGTTCCCTCCGGTGGCACAGTGGGCAGGCTCTCAGAACTCTGGCCAATAGAGGGTGGGGCCCACACTGCTGGCCTACAGCCCAGGCTGCTGCAATAACAGGGGTGGCTTAGGGATGAGGCCCAGCCCCCTGCCTTCCCTCCCTGCCCCCAGGTATAAGAGCTGAGCTCAGGTGAGCTGACTCCCAACATCCGGTCCCAGCAGCTGCTAGCAGGTAAGGAGACCCAGGGCTTTTCACCCAAATGGCTGCCCCTGTCCAGAGGACACACTTAGCTTATTCTGCCCTGGCCTGCCCGGAGAAGGGCAGGGGGCCAGGGCCCGGATGCTGGTGTGTGTGTGTGTGTGTGTGTGTGTGTAGCAGAGGTGAATGGTGGGAAGAAGTGGGGAGATTGATCTAAAGTGAGACCCAAGGGGTTCCCTCTGGATGGGGAGCCTGGGGTCTGTGATCTTAGCTCCTGGATCCTTCACAGGGACCAAGCCTCGTGTGGAGTTGGCTCTGACCCCCTGAGCGAGGCACCAAATACTGAGGGTACAGCCTGGCCTCAGTCTTCCTCTTTCTCTAGGTAGATCATGAGCCATCGGCTCCTCTGAGGCTGCTGTAGGACGACACGGCTCTCACCAGGACAAGACACGAGTCACCATGGGGCAGTGTCGGTCAGCCAATGCTGAGGTGGGCCCATCCATGCCTGGCCTTTCTGTTCCCACACTCCACGCCTCCGCCCTGTGGGTCTGCGTCCTCGGTCACGGCTGCCCCTCGCCTTGGTCTTGCCCTGCACTCTAGACCTTGCTCGAGAGACCCAGACTCCTCTCTTGTGCCCACACGGAGCGATGCACACGGAGCCCTCCTGGGAAGAGAGTGTGCTGCGCGCTGGGACCTGCCCTGCGTGGGGGCTGGGGGGGACAGGGAGGAGGCCTTGCCCAACTTGTGGCTCAGGCTGGGCAGGGGCCAGTGGGGGAAGGGGCTTGGATGCTGGGCGTGGGTGGGAGCCTCTTGCCTTCCAGCTGTCTTCTGCCCTATTGGCCGTGGGGGCCTCGGGGAGGTAGGGTGTCCTAGGGTGGTTGGAGCTTTCCTGACATGCGTGATGCCCCCCGCCCTCAGGATGCCCAGGAATTCAGTGACGTGGAGAGGGCCATTGAGACCCTCATCAAGAACTTCCACCAGTACTCTGTGGAGGGTGGCAAGGAGTCGCTGACCCCTTCCGAGCTACAGGACCTGGTCACCCAGCAGCTGCCCCACCTCATGCCGGTACTGAGGGAGTGGGCCCCACCCCAGGCAGCGCCCTGACTTCCCAGGCCAGGTCTCCAAGGCCCCACCCCCGCTGCCACGGCCCCTGGGCGGGAGGTGCTGCCTTGCTGACGGTGGTGTCTTCTGTCCCCTCAGAGCAACTGTGGCCTGGAAGAGAAAATCGCCAACTTGGGCAGCTGTAATGACTCCAAACTGGAGTTTGGGAGTTTCTGGGAGCTGATTGGAGAAGCAGCCAGGAGTGTGAAGCTGGAGAGCCCTGTCCGAGGGAGCTGAGAACCTTCTTCTGGAATTCTTGGGGGGATGTTGGGGAAAGGGGACCTTAGAGACCATGGGCCTAGAAACTCCTCTCCTCCACCACACGGTTCCACAGTCTGCACCTGCCTCCCCTCTGCAAGGTTCAAGCCCTTAGTGATCCTTCTCAGGGGTCTCTGTGTACTTCTGGACACAGAGTTCACACTCTGTGAACTCCTGGGAGCTCCGTGGGACTAATGGGCCCAGGAGTCCCCACCAGCGGGAGGCTCGGGGGCAGGCTGGGCCCAGGGGCGGGTGTGACAAGATGCTGGAGGGCTAAGGGTGGGCTAAGGCCACGTGATCTGGTGTGGGGAAGGGCAGAGAGGAGGCGGGCTACTGGGTCTGATATGAAGAGGAGGGCTGGGAATGGGGCTGTATATTTGGTACTAACAAGGGTCTCTGGGAGCCTACCCTTCCTAATCTCTTCTCCAACCCAAACAGAAACTGTCTGTCCAGTGTCTGGCTCTGCCCCAGCCTCCTCCCAGGACCCTGTCCCTGGGCTAGGGGAGGGGAAGAGAGAAAGCAGGCTGGGGGAGAGGCCGAGGAGGGTGTCACTTTGGGAGAGGGCCCGCTGGGTGCCTGGGCATTTAAAGAATGATGGTTGTTTTGTATCACGTGATTAATAAAAAAAATGGAAAAAGCGACTGATGTCATCTTGACTGGATACCTCCCTCCCTCGGGCCACGGATGAGGGACGGGCGAGGGGCGGGTGGGCGAACGGCAGAGTCCTTGGTGGCCAGGACATGTGGGGTTGCAGTGGCTTCAGTGGGAGTGAATGGGGACTCACTTTTCCCCATGGATTTGGGGGGAGGATGGGCACCAGGCCCCAAGCCTGGAGGCCTGGTCCTCTCTGAAGCACAGGCTCTTCTTTGCCAAGGGGCTGGCCCTCTGCCAGGAGAGGAGGACATGTGTGCTCACCTGGGGAAAGGGTTACGACCAGGTGTACTAGAGCCTGGGGGACTCGCCTGGTTCTGAGAAACAGGCTGATGGGCCTGGGTTTGAACGCAGCCCTGCCACTCCTTATCTCTGGAGCACTGGGCATGCTCTCAGAGTATCAGTTTGCTCATCTGTCAAATGGGGATTACCGTCTCTCACAGATTTGTTAGGAGGATAATGGACACATCACGGGAAGTACTCAGCATAGAGCTTGACACAGAGTGAGTGCCCCCAGCTGGAGCCACCCTTGTCGGAGTGGATGGGTGGGTCCCCTCTACTTTCAGCTATCGTCTCCACAAGTTGACTAGCCAGTTTCCTTGGGTGTCCTGGGGAAGGGCTGGAGGGTGTTTCTGGAAGAATCCTCTGCTGCACATGGCAGGTCCTAGGAGTGGGCATCAGCTCATGGTGGTCTGAACGTACCAAAGCCCAGGGGCCAGGCTCTGTGGCTGCCTTCCGACTGGGCCCACAGAAACGAGGCTCTGCTCTTGAGACCCTCGCTGGCCAGGAGGTTTCTGTGCTCAGCCAGGCTGGCCTGGAATACTAACTGCACTGCCGGAAACTGGGCTCCCAGTGACCCAGGTGAGCAGGGCAGGTGACACCCCTTTCTCTCTCCACTGACGGGGCTCTGCGCAGGCCCTGCAGGGCGAGCGGGGTGAGGTTGTGGGGCTGCCAGCTTCCACCACTCCCTCTGGGGTGGGGGCGGAGGGGCGTTAAAAAAGGTGTGTATCCCTTTAACAAGGGCCCAACCCCAGGGCCAAGTCAGAGGGAGCTCAGTCGCTACCTCCCCACTGAGCCAGCTCCCAGGCACAGCCCGAGTGGGACAGAGTCTGGGAGCGGGAGGGAGCGGGGAGGAGTCCTGGCCCAGCTGAGTGGGGAGCTGCCTGGCAGTGCCCGAGAGCCCTGCTGGAGAGGCCGCAGTCCCAGGAAGCAGGTGAGCACCGCAGGCCGGTCCTGGGAGGCCTGGGGCTGCCAGAGAGGCCCTGCAGGCGTGGGGGGCCTGGGGAGGGGGCGGTGAGGAGGGCCTGGGGAGGGGGCGGTGAGGAGGGCCTGGGGAGGGGGGCCCTGCTAGAGACTGGGCAGGAAGGGTCCGTTAATCTTTAACTTTCCCGCAGGCTGGTTTGGGAAGGGAGACTTCTGTGGGGTTGGGAGTTGGAGAGGCCTTCAGAGGGGTGGCCGGGCGGCAGGACCCCCCTCCCCAACCCAGCTGCTGCCTGGGCTCTTCTCCAGGGCCTGGGCCGCAGGGCAGAGAGCTCAGGAGCTCTGTCGCAGCTGCTCCGACCCTCCTTTAACAGAAAAAGGGCAAACGCATGTTTGTTGTGGGGGAGAGTTGGGGGCTGGTCAGACCTGGACACTGCCTCGCGGGTGCCTCGCGGGCGTCTCTGGGATCTGTGCCTGGGAGAGGTGATGGGGTCCATGAGGAACCGGGAAGGGCCCAGGGAGCCCAGGAGGCAGGCGCGGGGCGGGGTGCGGCTCGTTTCCACTTCAGGACCCAGGCAGGTTGTGGCTTGACTGGCTTTGCCTGGCAGGGCCACCTGCGCCAGTTGCGGCCGCGTGTGCCCAGCCTTGTGGGGACAGGGGTGAGGGCAGGGGTGCTTCGGGGTGGGGGGAGCCCCGGAGGTGTGGGCCAGTGGGACTCAGCCTTCTTCACGGCTGGTGAAGAGTGGTGTGGCTGTTGGTGAGGCCAGGGCTGGTGGTGTGTGTGAGTGTCCACACCTCAGGCCAAGCCTGGCTAGAAAATGCTCCAGAAGTGGGTGGGTGTGAAGAGGGCTCTGTGTGAAATCCACGCAGTGAGTTCTGTGAGGCTGGGGAGGGTGAGGCAGGGCCACTTGTGTGAGACATCAGTTTGAAATAGCCCTGCAAACAGGGTGACAGGTTATGGGCCCAGTTTGGATGCCACCTTCCCTGCAGACTGAGGACGGTTGGGGCCAGTGAGTGGATTAAGGGAGTGAATGAGTGAGTGAGCGAGAAAACCAGTTAGGTGAATGAACGAGTCGGTGAATGAACGATTCAGTGAATGAATAAGGAAACGAATGATGAGTGAGGGAACGAGTTTGAGGTCGATGGAGGGGACACAGAGAAGGCCAAATGTGTGCTTGAGGGCAGGCCAGGCTCCAGAGAGGACGGAGACCCAAGTTCAGAGATGTCTCCCAACACCTGGAATCGGCCCGGGCCTCCAGCAGAGCGTGTGTGGTGGGAAGAGAAGGCGGACTGGGGGGCTGTGCTGGCTGTTCAGGGCTCCAGACTGAAGGCACTGGGCGTGGGGCAGGGGGCTGCAGGGGCCAAGACCCAGGGGCAAGGGTCGGAGCCAGGGAGGCTCTGGGAGAAGTCAGCAAGCTGGGCCGAGGTGGGCGGGTGGGGGCGGGGCCTCTCGGTTGCTCCAGGGTGAGTCAGCCAAGGAAGGGACCAGGAAGGCGCTAGGGGAGGGCTGGGGGCCCCAGGCGAGAGCGCCCTTTGGAGGACAAGTGGTCCCCCCACTCCCACTTTAGGGACGGCTCCAATATGCGCGCCCACCTCCGCTTCCAGCTCTCGGGCCGGCCCGCCTCCCGCCAGCCCTTCCCCGGCCAGCCCCTCCTAGAGACGCCAGGCTGAGGCAGGCGGGAGGAGCAGATGCCTTGGGTGGGTGTGGTGGCAGAGCCTGCCACCTGGCCCCCAGGGGAGGGAGGGAGGGGAGGCTGATGACACCCGACTAGCTCCGTCTGACATCTTTCCTTCAGAAAAAGCTGTGGAAAAGCACTTATCCAGACGGTTATCTCCCCGAGGGTGGGGGGCGGGAGGTGGACTGGTGGGGGCGGGGGAGGCAGGCAGCTCCCTGCCCTGGGTGCTCAGCGGCCCGGTAAGGGCTGGGACGGGGTATCCAGGGAGGGCAGGAGGGGGCTGCCTGGAGAGAAACAAGACTCCAAGAAGACTCGTGGTGAGGAGGGTGGGGGGGCAAGGGGGGGGCATTTTTCTCTTTCCTCTTCCGGACTATTTCCCACAGGGTTGCTCCCTTAGGGAACAAGGACTGGGTTGGGTTAGGGTGGGGGGGGTCTCTGAACCCCTCTTCCCGCTCCCAGAGCTTGGTTGGCAGTAGGCTTGGCGGAGTCCTTGCTGAAGAGGGTGCAGCTTTGGGGATGCCCAAGAATGCGGGCCCTGGGCCTTAAGCACTCGCCACTTCAGGGCAGCAGAGAAGTTTCATGCATTGACACTTTCCTTCCTCACTTCTCACTTGTGAGTATTAGGGTGTTTGTGGAAACATCGAGCCTCACAGTCACGCACTTAATGAACAAAGAGCACAGGGGGCGAATGTGGCTTCCTGCTGACCTGCTCCATACTTCACCCTTCCAGACCAGAGTGGTGAGGCGGGCGAGGCCGGGAGAGAAGGGCAGGTGCCCCGCTGGAGATGTCCCTGCCCGCTCGTCTCTCTCCACCCTTCTTCCTTCCCACATTAGGGCCTAGTCCCTCCAGGTCACACCTTTCCTTCAGAAAGAGCCTCGTAAAAGAAATAGGTAAAAGGAATAGCGTAGAGGGTGGTCGGGGTCATCACATACCTGGCGCCAGGGCTGGAAGGAGGTGGAATGTTTATAGAACATCTGTGTTGAGTAAGCCGTTGGACCAGGCAGTGCAGGCGAGGGGAGGTGCAGAAATTAAGAGCAGGGGCTTGTGTACCTAAGACTGTAAGAAAATGGTCCCAAAGCCAATGAGTCGTGCCCTTTGGTTCAGAACACACAATGGTTACATGGAAGAAACACTGCCCTTGCCCCACAGAATGTCTATCTTCTGGGGACACCAGACCCCAGAAGAGACAGCAGCCACTGCCGTCATGGGCCCCGTGCACGTGGGCCGGGAGTCTGGGAGCCGGGCAGCAGGGTGCTCAGGGCAGGCGGGGGCCGTGGCAAGGCCTGGATGTCAGCTGCGTCCACCTTCCCTTGCCAGGACCGAAGGGGCAGGGAGGCTGTAGCTCATCCTGGGCTTGGGGGCGGGAGGGGAGGCTCAGTTCTCCGGGGTTCACTTGGGGGGGCTCTGGGCATGGGCGGCGACTCACAGAATAGACCCGCCTGCTCCCCTCATATCCTGTTATTCAGAAGGCTGCATCCGCCTGGACTGTGAGTGCCTTTTGTCCTGGGGTGAGGGGGTGACGTGTGTGGCCTCTGACTGGCTGCAGCTCTGTCTCCAGCTGGCGCAGAACCAGCCTCACTCCTCTTTAGGTAATGGGGTGGAGGGTCTTGGGGTCCTGCTAGGTATTTAGGGGTGGGTCTGAGGGAGGGCGGGCCAGCAGGGTGTGGCGGGCGCAGAAGGCCTGGCTCCGCGGGGGAGGGCCTAGGTCCCTGCCACCTGCCTCCTTGCCTGGGGCAGGGGGTGGGTGTGGGGGGGGTACGTGGCTGCTGGCCCCCCCTGCCCCGTGGCTCATCCTGGCAGTTTCAAGCTGTGCTTGCTCTCCGGGCAGGGGCCCGGGGTGGGTCAGCTGTGGAGACAGCAGACACGTGGGCCCCCCTCTGCCCCCTTCCCACCGGAGCTCCTGCTCTCACCCCGGCTCTGACAGGCCCAGGGCCTGCGGCTGGGGCGGCGCCCAGAGAACCTGCCGGGGCGGTCGGGCTGCTGAGCACCTGCGTTCGAGCAGCCACTCTGTTCTGGCTCCAGGCTTACCCTGGTGCCGCCTTTCCCCTGAGGACCTGCCCGCCTGGAGGCCAAGGGGTTTGGCCTGAGGGGTCTCCTCACCTGCCTTCTTCACGCCGCCCAGGCCCCGCGAGGCGTGAGGCAGTGAGATGGCGGACAGCTACACGGAGCTGGAGAAGGCCGTCGTGGTGCTGGTGGAGAACTTCTACAAATACGTGTCTAAACACAGCCTGGTCAAGAACAAGATCAGCAAGAGCAGCTTCCGGAAGATGCTTCAGAAAGAGCTTAACCACATGCTGACGGTGAGGCCCCCCCTCACGTAAGGGCCCTGCCCGCCCCCAGCCTCCCAAGCCTGTGTCCTCGCCCGGCACCCTTCCCCACCGTGGCCTTCGTCCGTTCCGAGTGACCCCCGAACCGGGGCCCCACCACCGCCCAGGCCCTGGTCCTCTTCGGGTGCCCAGGCCTGACCAGGGAGGTCCCGGGACTCGAGGGCTGCCGCCCTCCTCCCCGCTGACCCCCGTTTGTCTCCAGGATACGGGTAACCGGAAGGCTGCTGACAAGCTCATCCAGAACCTGGACGCCAACCACGACGGGCGCATCAGCTTCGACGAGTACTGGACCTTGATAGGCGGCATCACCGGCCCCATCGCCAACCTCGTCCGCCAGCAGGAGCAGCAGAGCGGCAGCTAGGCCCCCCCGCCCCCCCCCCCCACACCCTGGCGCTCTTCCCAGGCTCCCCGCGGCCGCCCCGTCCTCACTCCTCCCTGCACACCTCCTGCCGGACAGGGCAAGGGCCCCTCTGCGAGTGTCGTGGTCTGGGGGTGTCTCCCAAAGGGCCTTAGTCCCTGGAGCCAGCAGGCCCCGGGGGCCCCTCTGTGCGGCTTCATCGCTGGTTGGGTCCCCACGAGTCCCCTGCTCAGTCCACACCCCTCGGCGTCTGGGGCCCTGCCCGACTCTGGCCCCTCCTGAGCTCCGCAGCAGAGGCCTCGCCTCTTTCTCTCAGCCCGTTTGCCGGGTAGAGAAGCTGTCCAGGGACTGTGGGTCAGGGAACAGTTGGGCAGGGCTGCCCCCCACCCCCCTGCTGGTCACCACTGAAGTGATGGTAATAAAGGCTGGATTTGGAGTCCGTACCCTTCACCCCACCGCTCTGTGACACTCATTGCAACCTTTCCATCCCGTGGAACCTCCTCATTCCTTGGTGGTCTTTGCCCTGGAGCCCTGAGGTAAGGAGGGGTCTCACCAAGAGACCCCAAGGGCAGAGAGAGCGCCCGGACCCCCCGCCTACCCCCAGCGGCTGTCAGCCCTGGGCCAGCGGCGACCTTCCTCTCCCGTCCCGAAGCCCTGTGTCGCCACCTCTGGGCCCGCATCCCTGCCACTCGGACTCGTATTCCACCTCCAGGCACCCAGTGGGTCCCATTAGGCCTCTGTGCTTCCACCAGAGAGAGGCTGTGGCCCTCGGCGCCGCCACCAACAGGTTTCCCAACACCCGGGAAGCTTGTGGGGCGGGAAGCGGGCACGGAGGGCGAGGCCAGAGCCGGGCTGCGGGGGCGAAAGGGAGAGACGGCCTGTTGCTGCTGGAGGGGGCAGCTCTTGCCCTGGGTGAGCCCCCCAGGGCATCTTGACCCCAGTAATTATAAAGGGCAAGAGTGCCCCTCTGTGTTGGCTGTGGTTGCTTCATTCATTCATTCATTCATTCATTCAGAACATAGTATCTTGTATGTGCCAGACATGGGAGACACTGCAATAGAGACAGGAGCATCAGATGTGTTTCCTGATTTTACACGACTTTGAGTTTAGAGGGAAGGAGAACAAATAAACACACGATCACACTAACAAATGGGTAATTACAGATGGGGGTAACTTCTGGGGGATCACGCTTGTGGTAATTTTGAACAAAGAAATATGGCTTAGCCTGGGGTGGGGAGCACCCTTGTGGAAGCCATGCTTGAGCTGAGATGTGCAAGATGAGCAGGACAGACAAAGGGCAGAACTGAGGGGAGAAGGGCTCCCCAGACAGAGGGACCATCACATACAAAGGCCCTGTGGCAGGAAGGAGCATGATGGGCCTGAGTTTCTGAGGGAAAGTGAGCCAAACAGACAGAGATACAAAGCAAGGCTGGAGAGGTGTACAGGACTTGGGGAGCATGTTAACGATTGGTAGCCATTGAATGGTTTTTTTTTTTTTAGCAATGTGAGTGTGAGTGTGTGTGTGTGTGTGTGTGTGTGTGTGTGTGCGCGTGCGCTTGTGCATGTGATGTGATTGGAGTTGCATTTTGAATTATTTCAGTCTGCAATATGGAAAAGATTAAGAGAGAAGGGTAGGGAGACCAATGAGGAGGTGATTTTTAACAAATAATAGCAAATAATAGCTAATTTTTACCAAGTACTTATTCTATACCAGGCCCTGTTCTGAGTATTTGCATGTGTTAACTCCCTAATCCCCACAGCCCAGTGCAGTAAGCACTTGTTTTCTCTGTTTAGTAGCCGAGGAAGCCAAGGCACAGAGAAAGGACCTAACTTGCTGGAGACCCTGGAGGAGTGAGCAGGGCACCCAGGCATTGATTCCAGGCTGCTGCTCTCAACTACACCTGTCTTCTGAACGAGGGTGGCGACAGTGGAGACTCATTCGTGAGGTCAACGTGGCCTTACTGGGTGCTCCCTGCAGGCCAGGCGCTCCTCTGTCTCTGCTCCCAGGGGGTCTGTAGTCTCCCTGGCTCGACAGACACCAGCAGCAAGCAAGCAGGAAGCCACTGGTGCAGAAACACAGGGGGATAGTGAGCTCCCGCGGGTGCCCAGGAGCTTGTCGAGGGCAGGAGCCCAGGGAGAAGAGAAGTCCTGTCTAAAGGGCAGCTCAAGCTTCAGATGTCGGAGGACACACCCCTGCTGGCCTCCCTGCCCCCCGCCCCCCCACTTCTCAGGACAGAAGTGAGGAGGGTCCCAGGTCCCGTCTCTGTGTCACGCCCACATCTAGTTTGTCCTCATTCTGTGCCACTTCTACCTTCAAAAAGCATCCAGAACATTCGTGTCTCTCCCTTGACTGCTGACACATCCATTGGAGTCCCGTCATCTCTTGCTTCAATTTTTGGAATAGGTTTCCGATTATTTCCCAGCGTCGCCTCCTGTCCCTGTATTTTATTTTTTTAAAAGTTTTTATTTATTTATTTTTGAGAGAGAGAGAGAGAGAGAGAGACAGACAGGCAGAGAGAGCATGAGCAGGGGAGGGACAGAGAGAGAGGCGGACAGAGGATCTGAAGCAGGCTCTGTGCTGACAGCAGCGAGCTTGACGCGAGACTGGACCCCACGACCTGCGCGATCATGACCTGAGCCAAAGTCAGACGCTTAACCCACTGAGCCCCCAGGCGCCCCCTCCCCGCCCCTGTAGAGGGACATATACAGCAGTCTCCCTTTTCTGTGACTTTGCTTTCCTCAGTGTCAGTTACCTGTCATCAACCAGTGCTCAGAAGGTGTGAGGTCAGAAGGTCAGAGTAACCTCACGGCGGGTCCCGGGTCCACGCCGCCACCCGCCTCCTCAGGTCATCACATTCATCTCTTATTGAACCTGGTTCGTGACTTCGACTTTATCCTGGGTTACGCACGTGTGGGAACAAACAGCATGTGCAGTGTTGGGCACTACAAGCAGTGTCAGGTTTCGGCCATGCCCTGGGGACCTTGAAACATTCCCCATGGTGGGGGCAGGGGGTGACGACTATATTACATACTCATATACTCATACAGCAGCCAGAGTGATTCTTTCCTTTTTTTTTTTTAATGTTTATTTTTGAGAGACAGAGAGAGACAGAGTGTGAGTGAGGGAGGAATAGAGGGAGAGGGAGACACAGGATCTGAAGCAGGTTCCAAGCTCCGAGCTGTCAGCACAGAGCCCGGCGCAGGGCTTGAACTCACGGAACCGTGAGATCGTGACCTGAGTCAGATGCTTCTGGGTCACCCAGGCGCCCAGTGATTCTTGCCAAATGTAAATCAGATCGTGTCCCTCCTTTGCCAGGAGCTCCCCATTTCCCTGATTGAAAGTGAAAGTCTTTCCAGGGCTGTGAGTGCCCCGCCCCCTCACTCTTCCCCAAGATCCACGTCTCCTCCTTGAGGCCTTTGCTGAAGGTGGCTGTTCCTGCGAGCCTCCCGTGGCCACTTTCCTTAAAATTGAACCTCCCCAACGGCGCTTCCTCCCTCCGGCTTCATTGCTCAGCATCGCACCTGTAACTTCTGAAATACTGTGCATTTCGCTCACTGTTGGCGGGCTTTCCTCGAGGCAAGCTCCCAGAGGGAGGGTCGCCTCGCTGCTCCCGTCCCCCGGGGCGTCCTCTCGCAGCACGGGCCAGAGACGGCTGTCCGCCCCCGCGGGGCCGGCACTCTCCCCGCCCTTCCCTCCAGCGCCCCACCGACGCGGTCCGGCGGCCGGCGCACCCCCTCCCGTCTCCCTCCGCTGCCTCGCCGCGTCCGCTCCGCGCGCGAGTTCTGCCAGTTCTGCCTCAGACGTCAGCCCCGAACGGCGCACGTTTTCCCCTCTGAGGCTCCTGCCAGCGTGTGCGACCCCCCTGCCCCAGCCCGCACGGGGTCTCCTGTTCCCGGCTTGCCCTGCCGCAACCTTTTCTTATTTTTTTTAATTAAATTTAAAAAAAAATGTTTACTTCTGTTAGAGAGAGAGAGAGAGAGAGAGACAGACAGACAGAGACAGAGACAGAGACAGAGTGCGGGCAGGGGAGGGCAGAGGCGGAGGGAGACACAGAACCCCAAGCAGGCTCCAGGCTCTGAGCTGTCGGCGCTGAGCCCTCAGCCTCTTTCTAGAAACAACTGCTTGGCTCATCTTGTCTCCTTTTTTTTTTTTTTTTAAAGTTTATTTATTTATTTTGAGAGAGAATCCCAAGCAGGCCCCGTGTTCGCTCCCTGCCCTGTTAGCGCGGAGCCCCACACCGGGCTCCGTCTCAGGGTGGCGAGGTCCTGACCTGAGCCGGAATCGGAGTCAGACGCTTAGCTGGCTGAGGCCCCCGGGACCCCCTGCTTCTCTTTAAGAATGTCCATGACCCGCTTCCTGCAGGAGGAGGAGGAGGCTCGGTGGTCCTTGCCCCTCAGAGCTGAAGAACGGGTCTCTCTCCCGGACAACAGAGGGAGCAAAGCGCCAGTTTGCTGAGCGGAAGTACGAAGCTCTCGGGACTGAGAGGGGCCCCGGCCGGGTAGCCGCCAGGGTTTCTGTCCCTGACTTTTCATTGGACCTTATCGGAGAGTTTGTGATTCCGGGCAGGTCTGGAATAGTTTATCATTTCCCCCCACTCCCCACCACTGGGTTCCGGGTCAGCCTCCCTCTTGCAGCAGCAGCCTCCCTGCCTCCCCTCATCTCCCCCTGCCTAAGCTTAACGCTTTCCCCATCAGCAGTAGCAGCAATAACAAAAAATTGAGCAATGCGGCAAAATAATTGATGCCACAAAGTAATCGCTATCCCACTGCCCGGAAGTAGGCACTAACATTGGATGAACACCACATGTATCTCTTGCAGTATAGACAACTAGAAAGACTGAGAGATAGACTTACAGGAAAAGGTCACAAAAATGGACCATAATATATGTTATCTATAATAAAAAGTATAATTTAAGTTTTACTTGCATATAACAAAAGAGGAAAATGTCAAACGGAGAATAAACGAATTACTAAACGAACTTCAGGTAAATATTTTTCATTATGAGAAACATTAATTTGTAAAAGATTCTAGAGATTATAAAACAACTCCTAACCACATTTTCATCATAGATAACATCTTTGAACTGTGCTGCAAAGATGAGGAAAATAGTACATTTACACTTCCCTTCTCCCTGTCCCCATCTACCAATTTCTGATGGTTCTATTAGTTAATTTTAAAATGTCGACGTTTCTGGCATTCAGATTCTGTTCTGTAACCATGATCTCCAAGGCAATGTGAGTCTTAGCTCCAAGAATCCAGTGTTCACAGACCGAGTTTTCAGCCTGGCTTCTTCATTCCTGCAGCCTTTATCTGATTCATTTGGTTTGTGGGATTTCAAAGGGCTCTGGGCTTCTGTGTTCCCAGAGTCCGGGAGCTGCCTGACAGCAGAGGCCTCGGGCCGCACATTTCTCTCTGAGCTCCACTGTCTGCTGCCCTTACGAGGCTCAGGGGAGAATCTCAGGCTAGCACGGTTTTCCTACCTTATATGCGGCTTGCTTTTTCTTCATGGATGCTCTCTCTTTTTCTTTTCCTACTATTTTAATGATGAAATATTTCAAATGTATAGAAAAGTATAGAAAATAGCACAATATCTACCTATAAGCTTTGTTGAATTTGACCACTTAAAAAATATTTGCTTTACTGCTTTGGATTCCGTGCCCCTCCCCTGCTCACACTTTCTCTCTCAAAAATAAATAAACATTAAAGAAATTAAAAATGTTCGCTTTAGATCACTTAAAATAAAACAAAACTTACAGATCTAATTAAAGCCTCCATGTGCAGCCTTATATTGCCTGGCCCCTTGACGGCCACATCTACCATCTTGAATTGTGCGTTTATGATTCCCTCAGTTTGCAAAAAAATAATTTTGATCACATATGTACATATTCCTAAGCAATATATTATTTAGTATTGTATGTTTTTGCTTTTCACATGATATCATAATGTACAGCTTCTTCTGCAAATTCTTTTTTTCTTTTCTTCTTTAGTTTTTCTTAAGTAGGCTCCACATCCAATGTGGGGCTCGCACTAACAACCCCAAGTTCAAGAGTTGTGTGCTCTACTGAGTGAACCAGCCAGGTGCTCCTGAAAATTCTTTTTTTAAAAAAAGTTTTTAAATGTTTATTTATTTTTGAAAGAGAGAGAGAGAGAGAGAGAGAGAGAGAGAATGCAAGTGGAACAGGGGCAGAGATAGAGGGAGACACGGAATCCGAAGCAGAATCCAAAGCAGGGCTTGAGCCCACAGACCGAGAAATCATGACTTGAGCTGAAGTCAGATGCTTAACTGGCTGAGCCACCCAGCTGCCTCTGAAAATTCTTTTCTTGCTTAAATTAAGAGATTTATCCATGTTGATGGAGTTCATTCATTTTCACTATTGTGTTATATATCAGTGCTTGAAAATGCTGTAATTTATTTGTCCACACACCTGTTGACATTAGGACTGTTTTAGTTTTTTTCTCTTTCTTTTAAAATGATTTCATTATCTGTTAATTAGAAACTTTGATAAGAGCAAGAAATCGTGATTATAATTAGCATCCATATAATAATGATTCTTTGGAATTTATTGAGGTTTAATAAATTCCTCAATTTATTAAATTGTGTCCTAGAGCATATTCAATATTATACGAGCTACATGTGTTAGAAAAGGATGTGTATTTTCTCTTTGTCGGGTGAAGAAGTCTAAATTTGCCAATAATTTGAATTTATCGATAAGACTATTCAGCTATTTTATATCTCTGCTTATTTTTATCTCCTCGATTAATCAGTTTCTGAGAAGAGTGTGTTAAAATCTCTAACCATAATTTATCTGTTTATTTTTTCCAAATGGTTTGTTAGTTGTTGTTTTTTATATTTTGAGGCTATATTATCGGTGCTTTTATTTTTATTTTTTTTTAATGTTTTATTTATTTCTAGGAGAGAGAGAGAGAGAGACAGCGTGAGCAGGGGAGGGTCAGAGAGAGAGGGAGTCACAGACTGAAACAGGCTCCAGGCTCTGAGCTGGCAGTCAGCACAGATCCCGACGCGGGGCTCGAACCCACGAACTGCGAGATCATGACCTAAGCGAAAGTCGGACGCTTAACCGACTAAGCCACCCAGGCGCCCCTATCGGTGCTTTTATATTTATGATATTTGTATTTTACTGTATTATGTTTCTCTTTGTCTCTTTTTTTCATCTTTTTTTCTTTTTTAAAAACACATTTATTCAGCGTCATGATCAGACTATTACATTTAGCAATCAATAGCATGGGTGCAAAAAAAATCTGCATTAAAACCCTTTGTTGGAATGCTTTCCACTTTCCAAAGAACAGAAAACTAAAATAACCTGTTGTACAATTAGTCACAAGTACAGTCCTGGAGCTTTTTGCCCGCACACAGGAGTGTGGTCCGCAACACGCCTTCCCGGAGCCGCTGGTCTGGCCTCCGCCATGCTCAGCTGGGCCCACAGATCTGCTGTGAGCTGCGGCTTCCCCATCACATCCCTGGCTCTCCTCTCCTGTGAAGCTCTGTCCCGGCAGTAATTAAAGTAGCTACTGCTGCTGCTGGAACTGCCATTGCCACTTTGCTTTCGTGGTTGGGTGAAGTATTGGCCTCCACTGCGACAGGGGCTGGAGCTTCTGCTTCCAAAATCTCCTCCTTTCATGGGTCCAAAATTTGAAGATTGATTGCTGTAATTGCCAAAACCATTATAGCTTCCACCACCTCCAAAACTGCTCTGTCATTACCAAATCTGCTATAGCCATCCCCCCGCCACCCTATCTACCACCACGTTGACTCCCACCAAAGCCACCTCACCCTCTGAAGTTTCCTCCACCACCAAAGTTGTCATTCCCACCAAAAGCACCTCCACGACCACCACCGGAGTTTCCAGAACCGCTCTGACCTCTGGCTGGAGGAAGCACCAGCCATCTCCTGCTTAGACAGGCCTCTCCTTACTTCACAGCTGTGGCCACTCACAGCATGGTGTTTCTGAATGACAATCTTGTCTACAGAGTCATGGTCATCAAATGTTACAAAAGCATAGCCTCTTTTTTTTTTTTTTTTTTTTTCCTTGCTGCTGCCTCAGTCATGATTTCAATCACTTCAGTTTTCCCATATTGTTCAAAATAACCTCGTAGAGGGATGCCTGGGCGGCTCAGTCAGTTGAGAGTCTGACTGTTGATTTTGGCTCAGGTCATGATCTCATGGTTCATGAGTTCCAGCCCCAAATCAGGGTCTGCACTGCCAGGAGTGTGCTTTGAATTCTCTCTGCCCCTCCCTTGCTCTCTCTCTCTCTCTCTCTCTCTCTCTCTCAAAAATACATAAATAAACTTAAAAAAATAATAATCTCTTGGATGATGTTCTTTAGTATCTTTTTAATGCCACTGATAAAAATCTTTTTCACCATTAAGTGGGCACCAGGGTCTTAGAGAATCTTCTCTCAAGACAGCCCTCCTTCCACAACTCTTCCCTCCACCTCGCGTGGCCTTGCGTTCATGGCTGCATCCACCTCCTCTACACGGATGCGGCGAAGCCAAAGCTTCTCGAGCACTCGGTATTTGGATCTTATTACCACGCAGTCCGTGAGCGTTCCCCATTGCTCAGAATGGCTCCTCAGACTCTCATCCATTGTCTCAAAGCTCCACGCCCGATGCAAAGCTTTCGCAGCTGTCCAGGCTCTTGGGGAGACTCTGACTTAGACAGGACAGCGGCGGGAGGGGAGACTGTAATGGTGCTTACTTGGTGGCGTCCATGGGCAGAAAGGTCATTTTTTTCATCTTGAAATCTCCTCCATCAAATATCAAAATGACTTCCCTGATATTTCTTATGTTTCATATTTGCCTGGTATATTTCTTCCTATTCTTTTAAGTATTTTTTATTTTAAATTTAACTTTACTTTTACGTTTGTTTGTTTTTGAGAGAGAGAGACAGAGCGTGAGTGGGATAGGGGCAGGGAGAGAGGGAGACACAGATCCAAAGCAGGCTCCAGGCTCTGAGATGTTAGCACAGAGCCTGATGTGCGGCTCGAACTCACAAACTGTGAGATCATGACCTGAGCTGAAGTCGGACGCTTAACCTACTGAGCCACCCCAGCACCCTGTCTTATTTTAATATTTTTTTAAAAAAATTTTTAACGTTTATTTATTTTTGAGAGACAGAGTGTGAGCAGGAGAGGTGCAGAGAGAGAAGGAGACACAGAATCGGAAGCAAGTTCCAGGCTCTGAGCTGTCAGCACAGAGCCCGAAGCAGGGCTAGAAGCCACGAACTGTAAGATCATGACCTGAGCCGAAGTCAGATGCCTAACCAACTGAGCCCCCTAGGTGCTCCTTATTTTATTATTTTTAAGTAGGCTCCATGCTGGGCATGGGGCCTAATGTGGGGCTTGAACTTACAATCCTGAGATCTATACCTGAGCTGAGATCAATAGTCAGACATTTGACCAACCGAGCCACCCAGGTGCCCCTTATTTTAAACATTAAAGGGGCGCCTTGGTGGCTCAGTCGGTTGAGCATCGACTTCGGCTCAGGTCATGATCTCACGGTTTGTGAGTTTGAGCCCCGCGTCGGGCTCTGTGCTGATGAACAGCTAAGAGCCTGGAGCCTGCTTCAGATTCTCTGCCCCTCCCCTGCTCATGCTCTGACTCTCTCAGTCTCTCAAAGATAAATAAATGTTCAAATAATTTAAAAAATACATACATTTATTTATTTTGGGGAGAGCTCAAGCTGGAGAGAAGCAGAAGGAGGGACAGAGGATCTGAAGTGAGCATTGTGCTGACGGGCTGACAGCAGCGAGCCCAGTGCGGGCCTGGCACTGAGGGTCCGCGAGATCAGACCTGAGCCTGAATCAGACACTCAACCCACTGAGCCAGCCAGGTGTCCCTATTTTAAACATCTTTAAAAGCTTTTTTGTTTTAAGTGTTTCTCTTATATGCAACATAAGGTGAAAAATGTTCTGGGAATGTTCCCTGATCTAGGAATCTTTGCCTTTTAAGACGTATGTTTATTTTATTCATCCTTATATTAGGACTTGTTCTGCCATTTTATTTAAATTTTCCTTACACTATTTCCTTTCCACTGCTTGTTTTCCCCTTGCTATTCACTGGATAGAGCTAACTTTCTCCTTATAGGTTTTTGTTTTGTTTTTTTTTTACCATTTTATTTTTGAGAGAGAGAGAGAGAGACCATGAGCAGGGGAGGGTCAGAGAGAGGGAGACACAGAATCTGAAGCAGCTCCAGGCTCTGAGCTGTCAGCACAGAGCCCGACGCGAGGCTCGAACCCACGAACCGTGAGATCGTGACCTGAGCCGAAGTCGGACGCTTAAGCGACTGAGCCCCCCAGGCGCCCCTCTGAATTATTTCCAAGTGTGCCTTTCATTTGATGATACTTCCCTTAGCAGGAAAATTACTTCCATTCCCTTAGTCTCACCCTTTCCTCCGTCCTATCTCATCGTGCCGCCAGCTCCTAATATTTGGTTAGTTAGTTCTGCTTTGGTGTCGGCCTCCAAGCCGAAGGCCGGCTGTTGCTCCTTCACGTGCTGCTCCTCGGGCTGGTGACACACCCTGCGCCAGGGCCCCTTTGACCGTCTGCCCAGCAGCCTCCACTCTCCCACCAGACACTCTTCTCTCTCCCTTGCCTCCCCCTGGGACCTTTTCAGATGATCCGTTTAGCCAGTTTGACTCTGCATATCTCAGGCATCATCCTGATTTGTTTCTCTTGGGTTTATTTCTCTCCTTATTTGACTGCCTTCTCTCAGTGTGGTTTTAATGTAGGTCCCTGTGTCGCAGACCCGCTGAGGCCTAGAAACCAGGCTGAGGCCTCCTGTATCTGAGGATTTTTTTTAGTGACAGAGGAGGACGTTAGTATTCCATAGGCATTTTTAAAAATGTTTATTTATTTATTTAGAGAGAGAGAGAGTGTGCAAGCTGGGGAGTGGTAGAGAGAGAGAACCCCAAGCAGGCCCCACGTCGTCAGTGCAGAGCCCAGTGCAGGGCTCAGATGCACGAACCGTGAGATCATGACCTGAGCAGAAATCAAGAGTCGGACACTTAACTGACGGAGCTGTCCAGGCATCCCGAGGATATTTTTATTATATTTGTGTGACTCTGACTAAGCAAGATTTCTTTCAGTAAAACGTTTGCTAGTTTGTCTTCTTGTGTCTACTGTTTCTACTGAGAAGCCTGATGTCAGCGTGATGCCTGGCCCTGCGCATGGCGTTTGGAGGCGTCCAGAATGGTCTCTGGCTCTGACGGTCTTCCCTCCCGTGTGATGGGTCTGGGCGTGTTTCCCCTCAGCTACCCAGCTGCACGCTCTGAGCCCTTTCAGTGCGAAATTCTCAAAGATGCTGCCACCACAGCTTCTCCACCATTTTCTCCTCTCTCCCATCCCCCATCTCTTTGGGGAACCCCATCCTGACACCAGCGTACTATTCTCTCTATCATTTGGCTCCTTTTATTTTTTTTTTTAATGTTTTATTTATTTCTAGGAGAGAGAGAGAGAGAGAGAGACAGCGTGAGCAGGGGAGGGTCAGAGAGAGAGGGAGTCACAGACTGAAACAGGCTCCAGGCTCTGAGCTGGCAGTCAGCACAGAGCCCGATGCGGGGCCCGAACCCACGAACTGCGAGGTCATGACCTAAGCGAAAGTCGGATGCTTAACCGACTAAGCCACCCAGGCACCCCTTTAAAATGACTTCTTTCTTTATTTCTTAGATTTACTTTTAAGTAATCTTTACACCGAATGTGGGGCTCGAACTCATAACCCTGAGGTTGAGGTCACAAGCCCCATCAGCTCAGTCAGCGCCCCAACTTGCTTTTGTAGTTTCTATCACCAACGTTCTTTTATTTTTATTTTTAAAAAAAGTTTATTTCTTTATTTTTGAGAGAGAGAGAGTGAGCATGAGCAACGAGGGGCAGAGAGAGAGGGAGACGCAGAATCTGAAGTAGCTCCAGGCTCCGAGCTGTCAGCACAGAGCCCGATGTGAGGCTTGGACCCACCAACCGTGAGATCATGACCTGAGCCGAAGTCAGTTGATGCTTAACTGACCGAGCCCCGCAGGCGCCCCTAATAAGAGTGCTTTAAAGCATTTACTGTTCCTTCATTTACTGTTAAGAGTGAAATTGCACTAGGTTTTTTTTTTTTTTTTTTAATATTTTTAATTTATTTCCAGGAGAGAGAGAGAGACAGCGTGAGCAGGGGAGGGTCAGAGAGAGAGGGAGACACAGACTCTGAAATTGGCTCCAGGCTCTGAGCTGGCAGTCAGCACAGAGCCCGACGCGGGGGCTCGAACCCACGAACCGCGAGATTGTGACCTAAGTGAAAGTCGGATGCTTAACCAATAAGCCACCCAGGCGCCCCTGCACTAGGTTTTTGATAGGTGCTCCTGTTGGCTGAAATATTTCTATTTCTAGATTACCAAGAGTTTTTATTGTGAATGGACATTGAATTTACTGTAGTATCTAACAAGATAATCATATGGTTTTAATTTTTAATCTGTTGACTTACATCAATATATATATATTTATAAATTTTTAGTGTTTATTTATTTATTGCTTTTGAATGAGAGAGAGACAGTGTGAGTGTGGGGGGGGGGTGAAGAGAGAGGGAGACAAAGAATCTGAAGCAGCTCCAGGCTTTGAGCCATCCACACAGAGCCCGATGTGGGGCTCAAACTCATGAACTGTGAGATCATGCCCTGAGCTGAAGTCGGATGCTCAACCGACTGAGCCACCCAGGTGCCCCAGGATGTACTTTTTTTTTTTAAAGTTTAATGCCAGATTCCATTTGCTAATATTTGATTTTTCATCTTTAAGCGTAATTGAGATGGCCTTCCAATCTTCCTTTCTTATATGGCACGTTTCTGGTATCTGGTGTCTAGTACATAGATTTGGTCACGTATAACAGATACCAAAAATACCAGTGGCTTGAAGAATGGGGAAGTTTATTTCTTTGTCATGTGCTGCCTGGAGGTTGGTGGTCTAGGGCTGGTTTGGTGGTTCTGCTGGGCTGTCCCTAGTTAGTATGGTCAGAATTGCTCATCTGTTTTCTAAGCAGTAGCATGAAAGGATGGCATGTTCTTTGCCATTAAGGGCATGAATCAGAAGTTGCATACATCTGCGGTCTTCTTCTCTTGGCCAGAGCAGAGTCATGGGCTATACCTAGCTGCGGGAGGGCGTGGCCTTTGTTTGAATTTCAAAGCAAGAAAGCAAGGGCTCCCTAGCTCTGGGAAGCAAGGGGGGAGCGCGTAGTAGGACAACTAGCAGTCTTTACCACAGAGCTTCTTCACACCGGGCAGCATGTCCTCTTCTTCTGTTCTGGAAATGTAAGTCTGTGTGAATCTTTTTCCTCTTGATTATTTGATAAGCTTACCCATAAAAAATCATCTTTGTTTTATTTTTAATTTTTATCTTTGTTTTTTAGATTTATACTGATCAATTTCTCTCATTCTTTTTTTTTTTTTTTTTTATGAGCAGGGGAGGGTCAGAGAGAGAGGAAGATACAGAATCTGAAACCGGCTCCAGGCTCTGAGCCGTCAGCACAGAGTCTGACATGGGGTCGAACCCACGAACCACAAGATCATGACCTGAGCCGAAGTTGGACGCTTAACCGACTGAGCCACCCAGGCGTCCCTGATCAATTTATTTAATGGTTATAGATCTTCAGATTTTTTTTCTCTTAGTGTTGATAAATTACACACACACACATTTTCTTGCAGAGCTGTGCATTTTATGTAATTTTTGAAATTTCGATCTCAGCTTTATCTAGGGGAATTGGTTAGTCTGGTTCAAGGATGTGATCCTTTAAGTCCATTTTCCTTTCTTTCCCTAAGTGCCCTAAGGCCATTACCAGTTTAGCACCACTTTTTATGTTAATTTCTCGCTTTGGGATTTTCTGTACCATTCTGTTCCTATAAACTAAAATCCCAAATTTGCACGACAGCAGGCCCATGGTTAACACTTCTGTAGGAAAATCAGTGCTCCCATGTAGAGCCCAGATCAAGAAATACAAGCTTCTTTGTAATCTCATTTTGCTGGTGGGAGATTTTCTTTCAGGCCATTTTTTCACTTAGGGAGTAGTCTTCTAAGGCTCTTTGCTTCATGTAGGGGACTTTCCATTTCCCAGCTACTTGAAGATATAAAAATTCATCTTTTCTCAGTAGATACTTAAGAACTGGGGTTCTTCGTTTTCTGAGACCAGAAACCACGCCTTTCCAGGGACAGCTGTGGTGTGAGTTCATATGTACTTGGTTTTTCATTCTTTTGCTTTGGGCCTCCAAGGATTGCCTTTACTTTATTGTGAGCTTAGCTTTTTAAAAAGTGTGACTGTCATGTTTTGACTAGATAGAAATGGAAGTAAGTCTAAGTCCTTTTTTTAAACACAATAACTTTAGTATATGTCTTGGTTTTGATAATTCAGGGTCATTTTTTCTCTTGGAATATGGTATGCTCATTAGATCTAGAGTCAAAATTTATTTTAGATTATTTTGTTCTATTTGCTTTGCTGTCTTTAGGGTTACCAGTCCTATGTTGGTTAGACTTTGAGTTTGCCACATCTCTCCTCTCCAAAACGACATTTTCATTCTTGTGCTTTCCAGTCCCCATTTCTGATTTTCTTAAACCTATTCATTATGCTCCTGATTTTGTTTCCCATTGTGTTTATTTATTTATTTTTTTAAAATGTTTTATTTATTTCTAGGAGAGAGAGAGAGAGAGAGAGAGCGTGAGCAGGGGAGGGCCAGAGAGAGAGGGAGTCACAGACTGAAACAGGCTCCAGGCTCTGAGCTGGCAGTCAGCACAGGGCCCGATGCGGGGCTCGAACCCAGGAACCGTGAGATCATGACCTAAGTGAAAGTCGGACGCCTAACCGACTAAGCCACCCAGGCGCCCCATGTATCTCTTTTTAAAACTTATTTTTAGAAAGGACGTTGTGTTAGATGAATTTTCTTTATAAAGATGATCCTTTCTGGGGTGCCTGGCTGGCTCAGTAGGCGGGTCACGTGACTCTTGATCTCAGGGTGGTGAGTTTAAACCCTATGCTAAGTGTAGAGATTACTTAAAAATAAAATCTTAAAAAAAAAAAAAAAAAGAAGCCTTGGGGCACCTGGATGACGCAGTCAGTTGAGTGTTCAACTTTGGCTCAGTTCACCCTAACCTTAACCCCGTATGGGCCTCTGTGGAGCCGGGAACCTGCTTCAGATTCTGTGTCTCCCTCTCTCTCTGCCCCTTCCTGACTTGCACGTGTGTGCGAGCACTCTCTCTCTCTCTGTCAAAAATAAACATTACAAAAAAAAAGATTCTTTCAGGTAATTATTTACTTTGAACGGAGCCAGTTATCACCTGGAGGTGGTGTGCTGTAGGGGAGGTGGGGGTGTAGTGTCTCGGGTGTGCAGAGGGGCATATCTCCTCTCAGTTTTTGGAGAGAGGGAGGTTTGGGAGATAGGGTCATGTCACAGTAACACTTGGTGGCAGGTGGTGTGACATTCTCTGCCTCTTGTTCTGCTCCGCCCGGTTCATCCTTGACCAGGAGGCCATGTGACAAAGCGGTGGGAACGTCATACGAGCATAGTGTCTTCTGAAGCTACCCCTTCCCTGCTGTGTCCTGTCGAACAAGGCCTCCAAGGGAGCCTCTCCTCAGCCTGTTCTCAGCCTCAGTGTCACTGCTTCAAGCAAAGGGACATTGGCTATCCCTGTAAGGGGGCGTTCTATCCAAGGGCTCTGCTTTCGTGGAATGCCCTTGCTTAGACCCATACATAAGTACACTTGGCAGGTGGTCTTCAGGACGTGCAGCTTGCAGCCGTACAAGTTTCATTAAACATGGTCTTTCCTTCCCTTTACATTTTGTTTTGTTTGGCTGTTCTTAGTGAGGCTCCGAAGTGGGGAAATTGAAAACACCTCTACTTTGTCATCCTTCTTTGAGAGTTCCCCAGAATCTCCTCTTTTACTTTATTTTAATTAAATAATTAATTAGTTAAGTTTTAAAAGTTTATTTATTTTTGAAAGAGAGAGAGAGAGTGAATGGGGCAGAGGATCTAAGGCAGCCGCTGCACTGACAGCCAGATGCAGGTCTCGGACCCACAAGCTGTGAGATCACTGCCTGAGTCAAAGTCAGACACTCAAGCGACTGAACCACCCAGACTCCTGGGAATCATTATTTTTAAAAAATTGTTGTTATTATTATTTTTTAAGTAGGCGCTGTGCCCAGTGTGGGGATTGAACTCATGACCCTGAGATCAAGAGTCACATCATGCTCTACCACAACCAGCCAGGTACACTCATCCCCCAGAATCATCTTTAAGATGTAAATTAGATTATGCCATTCTTTTTTTTTAATGTTTGTTTATTTTTGAGAGAGAGAGAGAGAGAGATGAATTGTGAGTGAGCAGGGGAGGGGCAGAGAGAGAGGGAGACACAGAATCCGAAATAGGCTCCAGGCTCTGAGCTAGCTGTCAGCACAGAGCCCAATGTGGGGCTCAAACCCATGAACTGTGAGATCATGACCTGAGCCAAAGCTGGACATTTAACTGACTGAGCCACCCAGGTGCCCCTGGAAAGTCATTTTTTATCACTTCACTTAGTGATGATCTTGTTCTAAGGGATTAATTCTTCTTCATTCTTACAACGGCATGGCAAATCCAAACATTCCAGAAGTCAGTTCAGTTTCTTCCCAGGAGGAAAGTCTCATTGAGAATCCAAATGCAAGCCAGAGGCTGGTTGGTGAACGGAGAGGCAGGGTAACTGCAGATGGATGGTCTTCATGGGTTGTGTGAACAAGGGGGCATGCCGGTGTGAGTGGCTGCCCTTAGGAGGGGAATCCATTTCCTCGTCTATGAAACACAGTGTAGGGAGGCATTGAACTAGATTGGCCAGGTTGTCACAGTTTCCACCGTTTTTGCAGCTGGACCTGTGTGTTTTGTCAATTATAACGGGAAAAGTATGATAATTTCAAAGCTAGGCGAAAGAATCAAGCAAATGAACAGATTTTTCTCAATTTTAAGATTTACTTTACTATTATTATTATTTTAAAGTTTATTTACTTACTTTGAGAGAGGGCCAGAGAGTGAGTGGGGAGGGGCAGAGAGACAGGGTGAGAGAGAATCCCAAGCAGAGGTTAGGTCAGTGTGGATCCCGATGTGGGGCTCAAATCCATGACCCTGGGATCATGACCTGAGCTGAAATCAAGAGCTAGACACTTAACTAAGTCACCCAGGTGCCCTAATTTACTTTATTATTTTTTCCTAAACTGTTAACATCTGATATTAGCAGATGACCAAATGAAGTTTCAAAGGACAAATACATAAAACAAGGAAAACAGGGATAAATTATTGTTCTTTAAAAAAAATTTTTAATGTTTATTCATTTTTGAGAGACAGAGAGACAGAACATGAGCAGGGGAGGGGCAGAAAGAGAGAGAGAGGGAGACACAGAATCAGAAGCAGGCACCAGGCTCTGAGCTGTTAGCACGGAGCCTGACGTGGGGCTCGATCCAATTTTAGTATATGTGCTGCCGAAGCGAGCACTGACGTGGGGCTCGAATTCATGAACCACGAGATCGTGACCTGAGCCTAAGTTGGATGCTCAACCAACTGAGCCATGCAGGCACCCCTAAATTATTGCCCTTATGTTTTAGGGAATGTATAGACTTTGATTGTACTTTCATGTTGTTGAGACGTCAGACAACCCCATCTTGGCAATGACTGTGGTTCTAACTCTAGGTCATGATTTCCTCTACTGCTATATCTGAAACACTCATTGAGTACTCACTGTATGTTCTATATGTGTCATCGCATTCGATCTGTGAGGGGTGTGATAGCATCCTCACAATACAGGAGAGGAAACTGATGTTTAGAGGGAGGTTAAGGACAGTCTGTAAGGTCAAATGGCTAGTGTAGTGACTGTGGTAACTTGCACCCTTCTTCTGGTGAGAGTTCCTTGACTACAGAGCTGGGAACCTGACCCACACTGGCCCGTCATAGCACCCTGACTCCCTGGACACTGGGATTGGGTCATGGCTAAGTGTGTGAACCAAGCAGGGCCCATCAGGGCTCTTCCTGGGATGGGCCCTGGGCTTACAAGGCGGGGACAGGCTGTGGCCACATTCCTTGCTCCTGCCGTGGTAAGAATAAAGCCAACATGCAAAGAGATGAACAGTGATGAGAGAAGGATGGATGGGTGGATGGCGTTGGGTCCCCTGTTCTAGCCCCAAGGCTGTGGTTCATGGATCCTCTGAATTATCTCAGTGACATCACCAGTTATGTAACACAGTATATTCTCGTTTTTGCTTCATTGAGCTTGCATTGAGCTGCTGTCTTTTACAGCTGGAAGACTGACTGATAGAATGATAACGTGGTGAGGTCAAGGTGAAAACCCAGAGTCCAGCGTCTTCTCTGCTGCCACCATTTCCTAGCATTACACACTGATCTCTTAAAACGTCTCTCTTTTAACCACATCCTCGCGAGCAACACTCTATAATTTTTAAAATCACTGTTCACCTTCCTGAGTCAGCGTTCTTTTTTTGGAACTGCCTTGTTCCCTTTCTGAGATTTGAGAAGTTCCTGGGTTTATCAGAACACGTGTTTCACGTTGGGTGTTTCCGGGAATATTGTTAATCTTTCCGCTTTCTGCTGATTCCTGCCGGCACCAGTCTTACCAAGTGACGTCTTCCATCCTCAGAACCGCCGTTCTGGCAAACGGTAGAACTCTGCCAGCCCAGGCCTGGGTGCTTGCCGGGAGCAGCTGGCCTCCAGGCTGGGCGAGGCCGTGAGGGAGCTGCAGGCAGGGCTGGGAGGGGGTGAAGAGTGTCTGGCTCCTGAGTCAGACACCAGACCTCAGGAGCCACAGGCCTCTGTACACGGACTCTGTACAGAGCTGTGGGGAGGGGAGGCCGGTCCCCAAACCCGAGGCCCAGCAGTGCAGGCGGCTGTCCGCTTTCTTCACGAGGAGGACGTGGATGCTGGTGGAGGTTGTTTGTTCCTGGCCAGAGGCCCTGAGGAGTGGGCCTAGTTAATGGCGTGTTCCTCTCCTGCTTCCTGAACCGACCTTCCCCGCCTTATCACAGAGCAGATGCCCAGCGGCACTGCCCCGGGGGCTGGGCTCCCCAGGGAGGTGAGGAGGCTGCAGGCGGCTGGTTGAGAAAGCTGGAGCAGCCTTGGCCCGGCCCGACTCTCACTTCTTCCTTGTTGATGGGGGGGGGGGGGAACGGAGGGCTCCTCCCTGCTGGAAGCCCCTCTGGGGAGTGGGGAGGTAGATTGTCTCTTCCCCAAAGCACTGGCCTGGGCCAGGAGGAGGCATCTGGTGACAGTGGACAGAGTTGGGTGGGTACAATGGTAGCAAGTTGGCTTCTAGGAGGTTCGGGGTGGGGATGGACCCCCGTCTGGAAATGTGGTATTGAAGGGAAGGAGGACAATGGCAACGGGGGACAGCACTGGCCACTCGCCAGACATCTGCTTTGCATCAGACACTGGGGACCCTGGGAATGAACGCTACTCATTCTACTGCTCAGCAGCCCAGGCTAGTGGGGAGACATAAAGAAACAGTCTCATAAAAGTTGCTGTTACGGGGAAGGGGGCTGGAAGACATTAGGAAGAACCCCTAAAACCTGTGTGTGCATGCGCTCTTGCACGTGGGCAGGCTGGGGAGCAGATTCGGGTGCTGCACAGAGGAGGTGATCTTTGAGTTGAGCACCGGGGGAGATTAGGAAGTCGACAGGGTACAAACCAAGAGAATGAATGGCTGAGGTAAGAGCCCTGAGGCACGGGAGCCCGTGGCCTGTACATCAGCGCTGTACAGCGATGCCCTGGAAGGCGTGTCATGCTTGGTGACCTTCTCCTCAGAGTTATAAGACATCACTATGGTTTCACCTGAGGAGTGACATGCCCAGATTTGAATGCAAGAAGATCAGCCTGGCAGAGCTGGGAAGGGGTCAGAGTGGGGGCAGGGGCAGGGCGGGAGGGCAGTTCCGCTGCGGCTACCGCCGCGCAGGAGCGCAGGGACGCGGCAGCAGCTCAGGCAGTGTGACTGACACGAGTGACACTGAGAAGGCAGGTGGCCTGACCACCACCTGGAGGGCAGTGCGGAGGAAGCAGGAGGCTAGGAGGGCAGCCAGGTTTGTGGCAAAGAGGGGTCCTAAGGGAGGTGCGAGGTCCGGGGAAGGTTTCTTTTAAGCTTGCTTAAAATAGAGGCCGAGTGCAATTGGAGGCAAGAGGAAGAGGGGGTGGTTGGGGGTGCCAGACCGGAGCCGGTGCAGGACAGGGGCCCCTGGGCTCTGTGAGGCTGAGAAGTGAGCCCATGAGGCCGGGGGTGGGTGTGGGGAGAGGAGGGCAGAGAGACCGAGGGTGGTCTGAATTGGAAGGCTAGAGCTCTCAGGATTCTTAATGACTGGGGATTATAGAGGAAGTACCATGGTGATGACCTGTGTTTATGCCATATCTTGTTAATTGTGTGAACTTGGGCAAACTTCCCTGAGCCTCCATTTCCTTTGCTGTAAAGTGGGGTGAGATTGTACCAACTTCCTGGGATTGTGGTGTAAATTAAATGGACTACTACACAGAGATCGCCTTGCGCACCTTGCTCCATAAGGTCAGCCCTCACCCCTGCAGCACTGGAAAAGCAGGAGCTCATTGCATGATGGTGTCATCAGGTAAGCAGGGGGTAGTTACACAAATGATTCAATGCAGTTTGCTATGAGAAAATATTTCAAAGCATATTTTGGGGGATAGAGGAATGTTAGGGATGTTTGTGGTGAAACGGTGGAGGCTCCAAGTCGCGGTGGGCCTGGTGGGGGTCTGGTGGCGGGCCCATGGCCCCACAGCCGACCCTGCAGCCATTTCTCTTTCTGCCAAACTGCCCTGGGGAAAGGGGTGTGTGGGCAGAGCTGGGCAGTGTCCAGCCCGTCACTTAAGGCTCCCATGTCAGAAGTCCGCCTGCTCACTAGGGACTGTCCAGGAAACACCTTCTAAGTCAGGCAGGTGTGAGGGTGTGGGCGTGGGAAGGCTCCTTGGAGGTGAGTCAGCACTGCCTCCTCCTGGGTGAATCAGGGGCAGGGCAGGTCCAGGGCTGGGGAGCGGGTGGGATGAAAGGCTGGGCGAGGAGCGGGGAGGGACCAACCTGCAATGACAGGTCTCAACCACCAGGGGGCAGGAGCCAGGAGGGGAAAGCCAGCCACCCCGGGCGGGTCGCCTGCGGCTGCGTGGCCGCGAGGACCGGGACCCTGGGTCCAGCATCTGAGGCTGAGACGTGCAGAGTCACTGCCAGGGACGTGCCCACGGCCCGGTGGTGCCCACGGCCCGGCTGTGCCCACGGCCCGGTGGCGCCCGGCTTCTCCGCCTTCCGGAAGGCGTGTGGACCGGGGTTGGACGCTGGGGCCGTTCTGTTCCACCTTTCCGTTCCGCTGACAGGGGAGGGAGTCGCTCAGGTGACACTGAGTTGGTGCAAATTGATGGCCAGGCTCAGAAACACAGCCGCTTCCAGGCCCCGTCCCGTCCCGCCGGGGGCGAGCCGGCTGCCCCTCAGGGGCTGTGGCTCCCGGGTCTGCAGGGTGTGGGTTTGGAGCAGAAACGGATGCCGTGTTGGGAGGAGAGAACGTCCCTTGACTCCTACCCCCCCCCCCCCTTCAGTAACCCGGACTCGGGTTGGGTGTGGACGGTGTGGGCGAGACCCTTCGTCCTGCCCGGGAGCTCACCGCGTGGGCCGAGGGCGGGAGCGGGCAAGCTCTCCGGTGACTCACCCGCGCCGCTCGGTGCGCGGACGAAGGGCTGGTTGTGGGGCTCAGAGCGGGCTGGGCCCGGTGCCTCCGCGAAGCAGGTGGCATCCAGCCAGACTTTGGAGGGTAGTTGGGGCTTCACCAGAAAGAGATGTGGGGGCAGGGGAGGCGGTGACGGGCAGGCGGGTGGGGGCACCTCGCTGCCAGGCCTTGTGAAGGCGCCGCGGGCACCACTGCCACACCTGAGCCCTACGTGAGCCGTTGCCTCCGCTGGGCCTTCCGCTCAGGGTGAAGAGTGTTCAATCTCGGGCTCTGCGTGAAGCGGGGCCGTAGGGTCCGGCGGGGAGGAGCAGCAGCATGAGGGGCCCAAGTGCCTCGGAAAGGAGGGGCCGCTGGCTGGCTGTGCGGACCCGGGGGCTCCGAGGCCTGGCCGCCCGGGCCCCAGGGTGACCCCGGGAGGAAGGCACCCTGGCTTCCCTCTGGCCCCTTGGTCCCAGCCCCTCTGTGGCGTGCGACTCAGAGCTCCAGGCTGGGCCGCACACAGGGCCTCCGCGGCAGCGCCCTCTCCTCTCGGGCTGGGCTGGGGTTTCCGCCTGCGGCCCCGGCCTCCCGGGAGCAGGCTGGTGCCGCTGAGTCACCGCCTGGGCATCTGGGGCTGCAAGGGCGGGTGAGTCACCTAGGACCAGGGGCGCTGGGGGAGGGGAAGGAGGCTTCGGGACATCTGGAGGGGGGAGGGGAGCTGGGCCGGCAGGAAGGGTGGTGCCCAGACGGGTGGGGGCGGAGGGGGGCGTGGGAGTGGGCAGCAAGAACGGGCTCTTCCCGGAGAGCCGCTCCCCTGGGCTGGGCCCTGCCCGGCCTCGCAGTGTTTGCCTCTCTCTGGGTGTGGGGAGGAGTCTGTAGGGACGGGGGGGCGGGGAGGAGGGGGGAGGGCAAGGCCCTGGCCCGCCGCACGCCCCTCCTCACTCACGCGCCCTCCAAGCTGGAGAAGGGCGCCAAGACTCCCCTTCTCCCTTTCAAACCCGCAGGGGCTTCCTCACTGTGCACACAGTGCACACAGTCTCCCTGCCTCCCTGCCTCCTTCCGGAAGCCTTCCGCCCAAAGGGGGCCTTTCAAGGTGTGTTCAGGCCATGCTTCCCTCATTACCTCAGCAAGAATTGTGCTGCCAGCTCTGAAGTTCCCCCTGGTCCGTAAAGTCAGCTCGGACACACGCACGTGTGCATGCATGCACGCGCGCGCGCGCGCACACACACACACACACACACACACACACCAGGTCTGGGAAGTCCCTGGGTGCCTGTAGCCTCTGACTCACACATGAGCTGTGACTCGCAGGCATGTGTCAGAAGAGCAAGGCTGGCATGAATCTCTAGGCCCACAAACAGGGGCTACACGCCCCTCCCCGGGGTCCTGGCGGCCCCTTCCCCATGAGCCTCCCTGCCCCCTCTGTGGCCTAGAAGGGGCCTCGTCTTCTGACTGGCAGGCTGGCATGAAGCTGGCAGTCTCTGGGAGGGAGGGGGCCAGTCGGGAGTGGGTGGGGGGTGGCGGGAGGCCAGGCTTTGGCGGGGATCAGGTTAGGACAGGTTGGGGGCCAGTGAGGCGGGCATATAAACCCCACTGTGGGCACCTGGCCCTCAGCTTTCCTTCCAGAGCCTCTCTGCCATCTGGTCTGGTGAGTGTGTCTGTCCTGCTGAGGGCTGGTTGGGGGGCCCCCCACGTCTCCACCTTGTTCCTTTGTCTTAATCTTTGTCTCCGTAGCTGTTTTTCTCATTCTGGGTCTCTCCCTGTGGGCGACCTTCTGTGAAGTGTCTGATTAAGGACTCTTTCCAGGTTCTCTGTGAGGTCTCATTTAGGGGTTACTCTGCGGCCTTCTCTGGGGTCTCACAGTTTAGGCATCTCAGTCTGGAGACCCTTCCTTCTCAGGGGCCTAGGCCTAGGAATATGACGTGTGTGTGTGGGTGCTTTAATGAGAGTCTTGAATTTGTTGTTTGGTTTTTTGTTTTTGCAAAGTCCTGGATTCTAGCAAGACTAAGGGACAAGAGCCAGGATCTCAAGTGCGTGGGCTGCCTGGCTCCCTGCCCTGAGGAGCTTCGTAGCTCTGCCCTCTGCTCTTTCCCATTTCCTCTGCCTTGAGAGCTGGCAGGATGGGCCTAGGCCTGTCCTTGCCCCTGACACCAGCTACTGCGTCCTCACCCCAGGATCCACACCCCCACACCCTCACCCCAGCCTCCTGGGGCTGCTCAGAGCATCCTCAGAGGCAGAGCCTTGGAAAAGATGACCTCTCAGTTCTGTCCTTGTGACCTCGGGCACAGGACATATAATTTATTTAATTCCAGTCCCAATAGGACCCTTCCTGGATCCATGTCTGATAGAGACAGCACCCCCCCCCCATCCCTACCCTCTGAGAGTCCCTTGTCCAGTGGAGGAAGTCTCGCTCCCCCCGCCTTAGGAGTCCCTTGTCTCCGGGTGGGGAGTGGGGGACCGGGAATGGTTCCTCAGGGAAGCTTATACCCTGGGTTGCAGCCATGGCTACTGCTGGAGCCCAGGGGGCCCCCACTCCCTGGCCCCTGGAGACACCACCTCCCCAGTGCTGGCCTGTGGAAGGGGCTCCTTGGAGAAGACCCCAAGTGGGACTCTGGCCACCTTGCCATTTCCCTTTCCACAGACAGAGTGGGGAGCCTGCCCTCAGGTGCGTGCCGCAAGTGTGACCTCGGGACACATGGGGTCCTGGCCTTGGTGACTTCCAAACACAGGGGAAGGGTTAGCATCTGTCCACAGTAGGCCCTGTCCAGGAAGGCACTGTCTCGGGGGGGGATGCGGAGAGGGATTTGGAGAGGCAGTTTAGGGCACAAAGGCAGGTAGGTCTTTCTGACTGGGCTGAAGGGTCTCCATCGCCTGCCATCCCTATGGCCCCAGATCCATGATGTCCAGTCCCCTGGAGCAGGCGCTGGCTGTGATGGTCGCCACCTTCCACAAGTACTCAGGCCAAGAGGGTGACAAGTTCAAGCTGAGTAAGGGGGAGATGAAGGCACTTCTGCAACAGGAGCTGCCCAGCTTTGTTGGGGTGAGTGGGGCTGGCTGGTGGGAGGGTCCTGGTGTGGGCACGCGGGGGTGCCTGCTGATGCAAACACAGGGCACAGCCTCACAGAGGGGGTGAGGCCCAAGTGTGAGTGCCCTGTCACTGCTGTCCCCGAGGCTGTGCAGAGAATGGATGTGCGTGCTGTCCGGGCCCTCAGCGTCCATCTGTCCAGTCCCCTCACTGAGTTGAGCAAACCAGAGCCCAGAGAGGGGAAATGACTGGCCCAAGAGCACACAGCTCTCTCGCTCTTAGTTCCCATATTACGTTCCAAACTAAGAAGGTGTAATAGGGACAGAAAAGCCCAGCTAACACATGTACCCTGGGACATTTTGCAGAAAAATGCAGTCAGCTTTCGCTTGGCCCCTCACCTGTCCCATAGTGACGTCTGGATAATTACAGTCAGGTCTCAGGCTTGGAACATGTGATTCATGTTCTTTTTTTCCTTTAAAATTTGTTTTTGGTTAAACTTTTCTAATTTTGTTTCATTTTCACTGGTATTGAAAAGTTTGCCTTTTCTGAATTCAGAAATTTTTAGTTTCTTCATCAGCAAAATGGGGTTGCAGCCATGGCTACTGCCGCCTACCTCTCGGGGCTCAGGAAGTCCCGGTGTGCTCCTCAGCCCCAGCAGTGAGAGCGGAGACCTTCCCCAGTGGACGTCTACCTGTCCTCACTCACAGGGCCCCTTTGCAGCTCCCAGGGGCTCCCTGCTTGCACTTACCTGCTGCCCAGTGCAGGGCGGGGACTGGGCTCTGGCCAGCAAGTGTGAGTTTGGTGTGGGGGTGGGTGCAGAGCAGCCTGCTGAGGCGTCTCCTCTTGCTTTCAGGACAAGGTGGATGAGGACGGCCTGAAGAAGCTGATGGGCGACCTGGATGAGAACAGTGACCAGCAGGTGGACTTCCAGGAGTACGCCGTTTTCCTGGCCCTCGTCACTGTCATGTGCAATGACTTCTTCCAGGGCTCCCCAGGCCGGCCCTGAAGCAGAGCTCTCACTCTGCCGTTGGCCTGCTGGACCCATGAGGACTCTGCTTACCCCTTTTGTACTCAATAAACTTTTCTGTTGATCAGATTTCAGTGGCTCTGTGGTGCCCTATACCCTGGATGGCTCAGCTGGGGTGCTGGAAAACGAGGGCCTCCTTAGATCCCACCCGCTCTGGACCCTGACCCTTCTGGAAATCTCACCAAGGCCAGAGCTGTGCCTTATGTTCCAGACGTTGGGATTGCAAACACTGGTAAAAATTGGAGATAGTTTGCTAATTTTTCCCCCCAAATGAAGATATTAAAAGGGGCAAATACCATCTACCTTCACTGTCATTTCATGAAAAGAAAATTCCAACAAAGAAGGAAGGATATAATCTCAGGACAAAGGACAGGCCTTGACATTTGATATTGTGAGCAATCAGTTGTACTGGTTTAAGTTAGTCTCACCCACCTAGCAGACTTTGCACTGAGGACTTCTGTCAGGTTGCAGGCTGCAGGCAGTGGCCCTGTTTTAGCAAAGCTGTATTTCTTTTAATATCTGCTCTTAGATTGGCTCTAGTTTGAGTTTATTCTGCTTCTGTTTGTCTCTACTGAAAACTACCAGGTGCTACTTCATGTCAACATCCTGGTTCTTTTCTGCCATTTTCCCTAAACTTGTAGCAAGCTTGCGGTCTCTGCACACTATGGTGCATTCAGGCGACAGCCTGACCAAGTGCTTTGCCACCTGCTAACAAGGTGACTTTTCAGCGAGCAAAGGTGAGGTCCTCATATTTTATTCTTTCCTTTCTTCAACTAATTACACATGTTAGGTTCTCTTTCTCTCTCTCTTTTTAGTGGATCCCATTTCTAGTTACCAAATTCTCTACCAGTTACGACTGTATTCAGTTGTGAGGCGTAGGAAATCCGACTAACAATGGCATAAAGAAATTGTTATTTAAGTACCTTATAAAATGAGTCTGAGATACAAAATTCACATTTGGTTTGATGACTCAGAGATGCTGTTCTGGTTCCCTATTGCTGCATTACATACCACCAATACCCGGTAAATTAAAACAGATTTATGATCTCTCAAGGTTCTATAAGTAGACTGTAATCTGTTGATGGGGTTCTCATTTGGGATCTCTCATGCAGCTGCAGACAGATGTTGGGGCTGGAGTCATCAGAAATTTCAGATTAATTCTGTTTCCAAGGTAGCTCACTCAGGCATTTGGTGCCACGTGTTGGCTGGGAGTTCAGCTGGAATGCCTACCTGTGACTTCTCTATGTAGCTCAGGCTTCTCAGAAACACGGCAGTGAGGTTCTGAGAGGAAGTATCCCTAAAGTGAGCAGCCCAAGAGGCCCCAGTAGGGGCTATGAGGCTTTTTACGATTTATCTCAGAAATCCAAGAACATCACTTCTGCTGCAGTCTATTGATTAAGTAAGTCATTAGGCTGGTCCAGATTCAAGAAGAGAACTAGGCTCCATCTTTTCACGTGAGGAGCAGTAGCATGAAGCGGACAGTGGCCATCTCTGGAGACTGTATACCATAGTCTGACTTCTAGCAACCATGTGCAAAATGCAGTCCCCTCATTCCCAAGACCCACAGAGTCTCATCTCATTAAGGCATCAGTGTGAGGCCCACGGTCTTGCGATCCATGTCAGATCTGAATCTGGATGTCATCCCTGCAGTGCACCTCAGCAAGAGTGGTTCTCTTTGACTTGAAGATCTATGAACAGATTAAATGCACAAAGGTGAGACAAGTAATTAATACTCCTACTCAAAAGGGGTGGTTGGTGGTAGATTGAAGGCACAAAAACACCATTGGTCAATAGCAATTCTGAAATTGAGTCAGACACATGCCACCAGATTCCTGACTAATGTCCAGTTCTACTTCCTATAAGTGGCTCTTCTTGGGTCCACTCTCTAGGCTCTTAGTTTCAATTGCTTTAACTCTTTACTTTCCGTACACAATGTCTATGTTTGTAGCTTAGTGGCTTTCTCAGCTGCCTTCTGCCCAAAGCAACTGGATGACTCAAAGCTTCTTTTGTTTGAATTGTCTCTGTCCCTTTCAGTCCAAGATTAGGTAATTCCTTTAAACATGTTGTGGACTTGGGGCACCTGGGTGGCTCAGTCAGGTAAGCCTCTGACTTTGGTTCAGGTCATGATCTCACAGTTCATGGGTTCGAGCACCTGATGGGGCTCTGTGCTGACAGCTTAGAGCCTGGAGCCTGCTTCAGATTCTGTCTCCCACTCTCTTTGTCCGCCCCCCCCCCCCGACTCATGCTTGGTCTCTCTCTCTCTCTCTCTCTCTCTCTCTCAAAAATAAATTAAAAAAACACTTAAAAGAAAAAAAAGAAAAAATGTTGTGGTCTTCCTGCGTATCAACTTACAATTCACTTAATTAGACAAAAGCCACACTTAACAAATCTCTGAGATTGGTGCCTCCCTACCCTACACTGAGGAACAGGGAGCTGGGAGAAAGGCCCTCTTGTCTGAAAGGGTCTAAGAGGCACACTTCTTATTTATTTTAATTTAGTTTAATTTAATTTAATTTAAAATATAATTTATTGTCAAGTTAGCTTACATACAGTGTATTCAGTTTGCTTTTAGCTTCTGGAGTAAATTCCCATGATTCATTGCTTACATACAACACCCAGTGCTCATCCCAACAAGCGCCCTCCTCAATGCCCATCACCCATTTTTCTCTCTCCCTTGTACCCCTCCACCAACCTCAGTTTGTTCTCTGTATTTAAGAGTCTCTTATGGTTTGCCTCCCTCTCTGTTTGAAACTATTTTTTCCCCTGCGCATGGTCTTTTGTTAAGTCTCTCAAGTTCCACATATGAGTGAAAACATATGACAGCTGTCTTTCTCTGCCTGACTTATCTCACTTAGCATAATGCCCTCCAGTTCCATCCGTGTTGTTGCAAATGACAAGATTTAATTCTTTCTCATTAAAGCGGTTGTATATATAAACCACATCTTTATCCATTCATCAGCTGATGGATATTTAGGTTCTTTCCATAATATGGCTCTTGCTGAGAGTGCTGCTATAAACACTGGGGGTACCTGTGCCCCTAGGCATCAGCACTCCTGTAACGTTCGGATAAATTCCTCGTACTGCTATTGCTGGGTCATAGGGGAGTTCTATTTTTAATTTTTTGAGGAACCTTCACACTATTTTCCAGACCTGCTGTACCAGTTTGCATTCCCACCAACAGTGCAAGAGGCTTCCCATTTCTCCACATCTTCGCTAGTATCTTTTTTCCCCTGAGTAGTTTTAGCCATTCTGACTGGTGTGAGGTGGTATCTCAATGTGGTTTTGATTTGTAATTTCCCTATGATGAGCCATATTGAGCATCTTTTCATGTGTCTGTTGGCCATTTGGAGGTCTTCTTTGGAAAAGTGTCTCTTCATGTCTTCTGCCCCTTTCTTCACTGGGTTATTAATTAATTTATTGTTGTTTGTTTTTAGTTTGGTAAGTTCTTTATAGATTTTGGATACTAACCCTTTATCTGATATGTCATTTGCAAATATCATCTCCCATTCCTTCTGTTGCCTTTTAGTTTTGTTGATTATTTCCTCTGTTGTGCAGAAATTTTTATCTTGATGAGGTCCCACTAGTTAATTTTTACTTTTATTTCCCTTGCCTTCAGAGATATGTCAAGTAAGAAGGTCCTGCAGCTGAGGTCAAAGAGGTTGTTGCCTGTTTTCTCCTCTAGGGTTTTGATAGTTTCCTGTCTCACATTTAGTTCTTTGATCATTTTGAGCTTATTTTTGTGTATGGTGTAAGAAAGTGGTCTAGTTTTATTTTTCTGCATCTTGCTTTCCAGTTCTCCCAGCACCATTTGCTGAAGAGACTGTCTTTTTTCCATTGGATACTCTTTCCTGCTTTGTCCAAAGATTAGTTGACCATACATTTGTGGGTCCAATCCTGGATTCCCTATTCTATTCCATTAGTCTATGTGTCTGTTTTTGTGCCAATACCATTCTGTCTTGATGATGACAGCTTTGTAGTAGAGGCTAAAGTCCAGGATTGTGATGCCTCCTGCTTTGGCTTTCTTTTTCAACATTATTTTCACTATTTGGGGTCTTTTGTGCTTTCATACAAATTTTAGGATTGTTCCAGTTCTGAGAAGAATGCTGGTGCAATTTTGATCGGAATTGCTTTGGACAGTATTGATATTTAAAAAAAATTTTTAAGTGATTTTATTTATTTCTGAGAGGGAGGGAGAGAGAGAGAGAGAGAGAGAGAGAAAGAGAGAGAGAGAGAGTAAGCAGGGGAGGGTCAGAGAGAGAGGGAGATACAGAATCTGAAACAGGCTCCAGGCTCTGAGCTGTCAACACAGAGCCCGACGCGAGGCTCGAACTCACAAACTGTGAGATCGTGACCTGAACCGAAGCTGGATGCTTAACCGACTGAGTCACCAGGCGCCCCAGTATTGACATTTTAACAATATTTGTTCTTCTAATCCATGAGCATAGAATGTTTTCCCATTGCTTTGTGTCTTCTTCGATTTCTTTCATAAGTTTTCGATGGTTTTCAGCATATAGATCTTTTACATCTTTGGTCAGGTTTTTCATAGGTATTTTATGGTTCTTGGTGCAATAGTAAATGGGATAGATTTCTTGATTTCTCTTTCTGTTGCTTCATTATTGGTGTGTAGACATGCAACCGATTTCTGTACATTGATTTTGTATCCTGTGACTTTACTGAATTCATGTATCAGTTCCAGCAGTTTTTTGGTGGAGTCTTTTGGGTTTTCCATGTAGAGTATCATGTCATCTGTGAAAAGTGAAAGTTTGATTTCTTCTTTGCCAATTTGGATGCCGTTTATTTCCTTTTGTTGTCTGATGGCTGAGGCTAGGACTTCCAGCACTATGTTTAACAGCAGTGGTGAGAGTGGACATCCCTGTCGTGTTCCTGATCTCAGCGGGGAAGCTCTCACATTTTCCCCATTGAGGATGATATTAGCTGTGGAGTTTTCATATATGGCTTTTATAATGTTAAGGTGTGTTCCTTCTATCCCAACTTTCTTGAGGGTTTTTATTAAGAAAGAGTGCTGGGGTCACCTGGATGGCTCAGTCGGTTAAGTGTCCGACTTCGGCTCAGGTCATGATCATACGGTTCGTGGGTTCGAGCCCCGTGTCAGGCTCTGTGCTGACAGCTAGCTCAGAACCTGGAGCTACCTCAGAATCTGTATCTCCCTCTCTCTCTGACCCTCCCCTGCTCACACTGTTTCTCGCTCGCTCTCTCTCAGAAATAAATAAAAACATTTTTAAAAAAAGAAAGAAAGAATGCTGTATTTTTGTCAAATGCTGTTTCTGCGTCTATTGACAGGATCATACTGCAGGGTTTCTTTTATTGATGTGATGTGTCACATTGATTGGTTTGTGAGTCTTGAACCAGCCCTGCAGCCCAGGAATGAATCTCACTTGATCATGGTGAATACTTCTTTTAATATGCTGTTGAATTCAATATGCTAGTATTTTGTTGAGAATTTTTGCATCCATGTTCATCAGGGATATTGGCCTATAATTTTCCTTTTTAGTGGGGTCTCTGGTTTGGGAATCCAGGTAATGTTGGCTTCATAGAATGAGTCCAGAAGTTTTCCTTCCATTTCTATTTTTTTTTTGGAACAGCTTGAGAATAGATATTAACTCTGGTTTAAATGTCTTAGAATTCCCTTGGGAAGCCATCTGGCCCCGGACTCTTATTTGTTGGGAGATTTTTGATAGCCAATTCAATTTCTTCGCTGGCTATGGTCTGTTCAAATTTTCTATTTCTTCCCATTTGAGTTTTGGTAGTGTGTGGGTGTCTAGGGATTTGTCCATTTCTTCCAGGTTGTCCAGTTTGTTGGCATATAATTTTTCACAGTGCTCTCTGATAATTGTTTGTATTTCTGTGGTACTGGTTGTGATCTCTCCCCTTCATTTGCGATTTTATCTATTTGGGTTCTCTTTTTTTTTTCTTTTTGAGAAGTCTGGCTTCTTTTTTTCTTCTTTCAGAAACCAGCTCTTAGATTCATTGATCTGTTCTACTGTATTTTGTTTTGTTTTGTTTTATTCTATATTGTTTATTTCAGCTCCAATCTTCATTTCTCTTCTTCTGTTGGTTTTGGGGTTTATTTGCTGCTCTGCTTCTAGTTCCTTTAGGTGCGAGGTTAGGTTTTATATTAGGGATTTTTCTTGTTTCTTGAGATAGGCCTGGATCACAATGTATTTTCCTCTTAGGACTGCCTTTGTTGCATCTCAAAGGGTTTGGACTGTTGTGTTTTCATTTTCATTTGCTTCCATATATTTTTAAATTTCTTCTTTAATTGCTGCTTGACCCGTTCATTCTTTAGTAGGATGTTCCTTAACTTCCATGCATTTGGAGGCTTTCCAAATTTTTTCTTGTGGTTAATTTCAGGTTTCATAGTGTTGTGATCTGAAAATATGCATGGTATGATCTCAATTCTTTTCTATTTATTGAGGGCTGTTTTGTGACTCAGTATGTGATCTATCTTGGAGAATGTTCCATGTGCCCTAGAAAAGAATGTGTATTCTGCTCTTTTGGATGAAAAGTTAAGAGGCACAGTTCTAAAATTATTAGAAGCCAACTTGTTTATCTGAGATTTATGAGACTTGCCCTTAAGTCTTTTGAAGTCTACTTTGACTTCAGATTTTCCCTGAATCTCTTTTTATTGTCAAGGCCCTGTCTTTGACTTTGTCCTGAAGCCATTTATTACTTGGAGAGCCATTTGCTGGCTGTAAAGATTGTTCTGGGTCCTCTATATTTCCTTTAAAAAACTGAGTCTTTTAGTTCCTCTCTGTCTTCTCGTATCATATTTTATCATGGGCATCCAGAAGAAGCAGGCACTTATAGCATTCTGTCCAAACATCTTAGCTAAAGCCATGAGTTCATTAGGTGCTCTTTCTGTTTTCCATATTACCATAGACAGTAATGTTCCCAGACATTCCACTGCTACATAATAGGGGTCACCTTTTCTTCAGCCTTCAGTAACATTTTCTCACTGTCCTTCCAATTATAACTATTAACCTCCCGGAGGTCCGTGTAGCTTTCAGTCATTGCCTGGTCCCAAAGCCACATGCTTCATGTTTTTTGTAATAGCAGCATCTCACTCTTTCAGATCTTTGATGAAAGATTCAAGGAACCAGCTCATGCTTACTTTCTACACTTTTTGTACCAATTCCTCTATCACTACACTTAGGTTTCCATGTGGTCTGCATCCCAAGATACATTAATGGACAGTTAGACCAGATATTTTGTCATTTCATAACAAGGGTCCTGGCTTTCCAGCCTGCATGTATTGGGTTATCATACCTCTCTGTCTTCTGTCTTCTGTCAACTTAGCCAATTCCACATTTTAGATTCTTATACTTTAGGACTCCACTTTCAGATGTAAAATTCTCTATCCATTTGGAATTTATTCAGCTATGAATTGCAGGTAGCCTGACTAATAATTGCGACTTTAACTGTCTTACATAACAGGAAGTCGGTGTGGGCAGCTCAGGGTGGGTTCAGAGGTACCAAGTGTCTTTTCATTTTTATTTTTCTGCTCTGTAACCTATAGGGTATGTGCTTTTCCTGTCAGGCAGGCTGCTTCATGATCACAAGATGGCTGCTATAGCTCCAGGTTCCACTGTCTGTTACAGTCTGGGGGATAGAGGGAGGGCAAGATGCAGAAAGCTTCCCCTGAGACTTTGCTTTTTTATTATGCAAGAAGTACTCACTCCAGGGATTTCCGCTTACATCTCTTTGGCCTTAACAATGTAATATGGTGTAATATGGCTGGTCCTGGCTGCAATCAAGTAGCTTTAGCTGGATATGTTGATATTTTGAAAGAAAAAAATAGCTTTTTATTTTTTACTTAAAAATTTTTTTTAATGTTTTATTCATTTCTGAGAGAGACAGCGTGAGCAGGGGAGGGTCAGAGAGAGAGAGGGAGACACAGAATCTGAAACGGGCTCCAGGCTCTGAGCTAGCTGTCAGCACAGAGCCCCATGTGGGGCTCGAACCCACGAACTGTGAGATCATGACCTGAGCTGAAGTTGGACGCCTAACCAACTGAGCCACCCAGGCACCCCTATGTTTTATTTTTAAAGTGGGATTCATGCCCAGCATGGAGCCCAGTGCAGGGTTAAACTCATGACCCTGAGATCAAGACCTGAGCTGAGGTCCAGAGTTGGATATTTAACCAACTGAGCCACCCAGGTTTTAATAATAAGGAAAGAAGGTTTGGAAATTAGATTACTTCCTTTCTTACTTTTCTTACTTCCGTGGGAAAGTCAGATGCTTGGCTGCCACTTACAAGGAGCTCAGACTATAGCCCCAGAGACAGAAAGGAACCAAGCGAGAGGGTATGGGGACACCCTGCTCATTCTCACTCTTCTGCTTGACTGTGTGTCCGGGTCCAGCGAGGGAGGCTGGGCAGGCTCAGCAACAAGAAGAGAGAAGCCGGCCTTCTAATGTCTTGCAGGAGAGGGCCCAGGATGGCAAGTGACACTCCCAAAGCAGCTCTCTCAGCCCCTGCCGTTAGACTTTGTCCACCAAGGAGGAAGCAGGGAGGGAGCGGTGCCTGCGCTTCCTGGAGGCTGCCCTCCAGCCAGGCTCTCTGTGGGCTGTTGAGCGCTGTCCCCTTGAGTCCTCATAACAGTTGGAAGAGGCTGAATAAGCAGCAGTTTTGGGACTTGATCTCCATCTGTAAGAAAGGCCTCGCCTCTATGGGATACAGGATACTGGGGCCAAGGGCCTTCCTCCCCTTCTTTTGTCCACGTCCAACGCCTCAGACTTTGTGTGAAGGCAAGGGGACTTGAGTGCTGTGAGAAGTAAGTGAAATGATTCGTTTTCAGAAATACCAAGTAAAAACTGTGCTGTCTACTTAACAATAGGTTTACAACCTATTGGAAATATGTATGACAGCCCCCCTCCCCAAATAATAGAGTCCCAAACCCCTAGACACCTCACTCCCTGGTTCTTCCTCCCCATCTCCAATTCCCGGGCTTTGCAATCAGCATGCACCAAGGGACCGAAGTCTCTGTGTCACCTTAAGGAATGCATATTTGTTCCAATCAGACTACTTTTTGCCTTACGTGGGCATAGATGACTTCTGGGGAAGGCTGTAACCTCTGCAGTACTCAGCCAATGAGGAGCCAGTGGAGTGACTTACAAACTAGGAGATAAATTGTCTGCTGTAACTGCCCCCAGTGTGCCCGTCCGTCAGACGCCCACTCTTGCAGGGGCATTGGTTACAGCCTCACTCCATTGCGCTCAGAGTCTCATGGTCCCTCCTTTCATTGGGTCAGTGGGCTTATTTCTCACAGGTGAGCAGAGTCCAGACCTGCTTGGTCTCTTGATCCTGAATCAAGGGGAAACCTGGCTCACTTGGTCTGACTGCTCACGATGGATCCCGGCTTCTGCTGGGACTCAGTTCCCCATTCTTGGACTGTTTTGGCTGGTGGAGACTGGCCTCAGCTGGCTGAGCACTAAATGGGGCTAATTTCTTTTGCTTCTGAGCATTTGACAAACTAACAATCACCAGACTTACCTAGCTGGTCCCCACAATCCTCCCCCAAAGTCTCTGCTGAGGCAAGGGGCAGGCGGGCCCAGGAAACTGTCGAAGGTCTGTTGGGACAAGGACAGGTTACTTTCCACCTCCTCCGGGAGCCGCAGCCGGAAGGGGAGCCTCACCTCCTCCTGGGGGCTGCTGTCGCCCGCGCCTGTGCTCTTGTGGGTCTACCCTTGGCAGCCTATTGACCCTCCACAAAAGAGATACTGAAGTCAAAGGTGGCTTCTGAGACAGGGGAATGACTGGAATAGGGCTCCCCATGCTCCTAGCTTCAGGTCACATAATCTCTCCACCAACTCACTGCTCCCATCTGGAAAATGGGCACAACTGGCATTGACTTGGCCATCAAAAGGGGTGGCAGGTCTAAGCCCCACAGGCTCCCCTTGGTCTCAGTTCAAACCTTCTCTCCAGGAAAGGTGCTTCTGGCTCCAGCCCCAGTAATCGAACACCCCTCCTCGCCTCCCCACAGGTGGCTTAGATGATGAGAAATAACTCGCGTCAGCGCATTGGCTCCTTGGGCTCAGGGACTGGGGGGGCTCACCTTGCCCCTTGGGCCCAGGTCCCTTTAATGTCCAGATGCTCTAGGACACTTGATTTTATCCTCCCCCTCCCCCTCCCCAGGTAAAGAACGAGACACTGGTCTTCAGAGGGCAACACAGCTTCCCAGGAGCCTTTCAAAGGCTGTGGTGATGACTATGGGGGCAGTGGAGGGAGGAGGGGAGAAGGGGGGGAGGGGGAGAGGGGGAGGAGAGGGAGGAGAGGAGAGGGGGAGGGGAGGGGGAGGGGCAGTGCTGTAGGAAGCCCTTCCAGGTTAGATGGCCTCTGCTCCCACCCTCGCGCACAGGCGGGGCAAGACCCTCACCTTCCAGGTGTGGTGCCAGGTGCCCGGCAGGCTCCACCCCTGCATCAGGGAGTTCTGATGAGGACGCAGCACAGAGAGTCAAGTGGACAGTGGAGGCTGGGGAGGAGGGTGGCCCTTACCTGGCCTCTGAGGGGCAGTGAGTGAGAGGTGCATTGGGAGCCAGTGCAGAGGGAGGATTCAGGGTAGCTGCTGGGAAGGACTTCCACCAGGAAGGCCGATCCCATCACTGGGCAGCTTGACTCCTGCCCTGTGTTGGAGCAGAAGTTGCACAAAATGACCTGGGGAGGGGGGCCTCGCTCCGTCCTTTCCTGCTGCCTCTGCTGCAGGGTGTCAGGGGGCTGGAAGCTGTAACGGCGGGTGACACACAGGGGTCTTCCAAACCCTTTTGGAGGGAAAGACTTTAAGGCCCAAACAAGGCAAAGGACAAGTTCGAGGCCACGGCGAAGAGCTTGCAGTGAAGCTCCAGCCCCAAAGTGCCTGTCTCGGGCCAACAGGCGCAGCCTCCCTCCAGAAAGGGGCAAGGGCTGAGGACGCCCCCACGGTGCCAGCCTGCACCCCTCCTTCCCTCGGCACCGATAGCACCCGCCTGGCCTGTGTTTATTTGCTGCCCCGTGTCCCCCATTTGGTGGCCATGTCCTCAGAGCCAGGACGAATCTGTCTTGTTCATGACAAACCCACAGCGCCTCAGACAGCTGCCTTTAAACACTTACCTGGATAATGACTGGCTCTTCGGCTGCCCCTTATTAGTTATGGGGCCTCAGGCAAGTTCCCTACCTCTCGGGTAACATTTATGCTCTTACTATGTGCCAGGCACTATTTATCTGCCAGTGTTGTGTGTATTAACTCATATAAGCCCCACAGGAATCCCATGAAGTAGTCACCATTATTACCCTTGATCCTCAACACATGAGGGAAGTGGGGCCCAGGGTGGGGGCGTGACCCTGCTTCAGCTCAGCCAGCAGAGCTGGGTGTCACAGGCTGGAGTCAGTGCGTGGCCTAGAACTGGACTAAATGCTGGTACCCACTTCTGTCCCCCCCCATCCCGTTCCTCGTAACCTTGCCTATAAAACAGGGCTAATCACAGCTCTCCCTTTCCTCCCCTCCCCTGCAAGCTCCCTCCCCTGCAGGGGCTGAGTCCTCCAGGAGATGATGCCCAGGCTGGGTCTGGGTGCTGGATGCCCCTGCTGAGGACAAGGTATCGTGAGCTCTATCCACAAGCCATAGGGCTTCTTTCGAGGCCTGGGTGTGCTCTCCTCTCCCCACCTCCCCCTTCCCACCCTCTTCTGAGTGTTGGGCTCTCCTGCTGTGAAACAGGGAGGGGTCTCTCAGACTGAGGGCACGCATGAGGGCATAACGAAGTGATGTGGTTTGTGCCTGCTCCAGCTAAAAATAACAAAAAAGCTGGACAGAATTAAAAAAGCAAACAAACACGTTTCAAAGCGAAGAAGAGCTCACCGGGCAGTAAGAGAAAGCCGAGTCCAAGAGGTGAGCAGGGCGCCGGGTCCCCTCATGCCCTGAGAGCACTGGCCAACCTGAGCCAAGATGACCTTTGGTTTCATGGTCTGTGAAGCCCAGGGTTCACTGAGGTGGGGAGACACAGGGGCGGCCTCCATGACGCCGGGACCCCAAAGGGCTCCACGCTCCGGCTAAGAGCCAGAGGAAACCCAGCCCCTTCCCATCGGACCCTCACAGAACGGAGGGCAGGACACCGACCTTGGGGACGTACACGGGGGACCCTGCAGTGCCTGTAGTGCTCAGGGTGGGGTGCGGGTCGCAGAGAGGTCGGAGGCGTGGCTGTGGAAGGGGCTCTGGGAGTGCTTGCCCTGCTCCCCTTCCTCCAGGCACCCTGCAGATAGATGGTCCGACACCAGGGAGACCAGTGCACAGCTCAGAGTGACCAAGGACCACCGACCCGGAGGGCCAGGCAGGCAGGGTGTCTCAGGCCTCAGGGTCCTCACCTGTAGGTGGGGCGTGCTGAGCAGGTGCTCTCCAAGACCCCCTTTGGCACAAGGGCTCTCTAGGGGTGAGGCAATGTGCGCCCACTTTGCATTCTTCTAGGGTGCTTCTAGGGTGGCTTTTCAGAGTGAAGACGTGGGGGCGCCTATGAGGGGTGAGCCTGTCACCTCCAAGGGGCGCTGGAAGATCAGGGGCGGGCGCTGTGCCCAGTTCCCAACTCTGGGGACAGGCAATGAGGGGGTGGTGTCTGTGGCCAAGACTGGGCCTTTGATGTGTGCATGGATGGGGGGGGTGCAGGTAATAAGGGCCGCCAGGGAAGGAGGCAGGGGAGCCCCTGGGGCATCCTCAGCTTGACCTACTTGGGCCCCCATAATTGCTTCCTTCCCTCCTCGGGAGGGTACAAATAGGGATGTCCTGTCTCGGGCCTCCTGCAGCTGAAACACCAACACAGGGGTGAGTGCCAGATGCTTGCGTCCTGCCCTGCACTGGGTGTCGGGCAGCTCGGGCCGGTCTCCCGGCCCCCGGGGTCTGGGTCTGGGGGCAGAGTGATGAGCACAGCAGGGACCAGAGAGGTGAGGGCAGTCAGATACAGTGAGCTAGGGGTTCTCTGTACCCTCAGGGTTGCACAGAGCTGAGGTCTGCAGGGGTGGGGGTGGTGGGCTAAAAGCACTGCTGTTGGCTGCCCCCTCCACCGCCTTCCTGCTGAGCCTGAGACCAGCCAGGGCTACGCGGGGAAGAGGATTCCCTCCAGTCTCCAGGCACCCACCTCCCGAAAAAGTAAGCGTGGTGTGTCAGCCAGGCTGGCAGGAGCCCAGAGGGGCCGCTGAGCACCTCCGAGGTTGCTTATTCCCTGGGTTTGTGGCCCTTTCCTCTGCTGAGAACCCAGACAGCCCGCTCCGACCCAGGGCTGTCACAGAGACCCAGCCCCTAGCCAGGCTGGCTTCTCACTCCATAGGGCCCAGCAGAGGGGAGTCAGGGAGGAGCCCCGGCCCCAGGCGGGCCTGCTGCCGACTCCTGCGGGGGGAGGGTTAGCAGGGAGGCCCAGGGCTCCCGCGGGAAGAGCGCTGCCTTCCTGGCTGCCTCAGGGTTTCCCCAGGCTGGAAGCAGCCTCCCAGAAGGTGATGGGATTGGGGGAAGGTGGTCAGTTCCTGGGAAGGCTGCCCTTCTAACAGAGCGAGGTGTTTTGTGCGGAGCCTTCGGTCTCCAGACCCCCAGGGAGCGGGGAGCGAGCTTCAGGTAGTGCAAGTCACAGACTGGTGAATGCCTGAGCTGGCTCTCCCCGCACACCATCTGGTCAGGTCCCCGAGTAGCCTGAGAGGTGGGATTAACTTCACTTTACAGATGAGGCCCCTGACACCCCGCAGTGTAAATGGCTCATCTGGCGTTGTGTGGCTGGTTAGATGCGGGGAGGCGGGGATCCCGGGTTTTCCTTTGGGTGCAGCTTCCCTGCTTTCAAGGGAGGGGTGGTGGGTGAGGGAGGTGGTGGTGAGGGGGTGGGGGTTCCTCTAGACCTGACCCTCCCTGAGAATGCCTGGCTTCTCCAAGGGCCTGAGGAAGGGGGCACAGGGCAAGGGTCTCTTCATGCGATTTCCTATGGAAGGAGCTGGGATCCTTTAGGCCAGGGGGCTGTATCTCGTGGGTGGTTGGGGCCGAGCCCTTCCTGGGTGTCAGGGATGACAATAGGTCGAGAACTGGGGGGTCCTCAGGGATCTCCAGTATGGGGGTGCAGTTGGGGGATGGGGCGTTCTCCCTGAGGGTTCTGCAGTGACGTTAGGGCAAGGAGATCTCTGCCAGGAGAATAACAGTGGGGGCAGTGGGGCGGGGGGCTCAGAAGGGGCTGGAGTGGTGAGGGAGGGTTGCTCAGCGGAGGTGGAACTTGTGGGGCCAGAAGCTGAGGGGAGATGAAGACAGGTCGGGGAGCAGCCCCGGGGAAACACACAGGCAGAGGTGCCCTGGGCCTCTGGGGTGAGTCAGCCCTTGTTCTCTGACAGTGAGGATGGCCACACCTCTGGAGCAGGCATTGGCTGCTGTCATGTGCACCTTCCAGAAATACGCAGAAATCTCAGGGGACAAGCACCGGCTCTGCCAGGCAGAGCTCAAGGAGCTGCTACAGAAGGAGCTGCCCACCTGGACCCCGGTGAGCCCCCGGGGGGCCAGGCTGCCTGGACCCTGCAGAGGCAGCTCTGGGGGACACAGGCAGGCTGTGGGCCCTGTGCCCTCATCTGTGATGCGGGAAGCCTTTGCAGGGCTGCTGGGGGACTGAGTCCCAGCACTGTGGAGAGTTCCCGACACATAGTAGGCACTCAGCCGCAAACAGGGGCGTCTGGGAAGGCGGGTTCAGGGGAGGTGTGGGAGCACCAAGGAAGGGAGCAGGGGCGGGTGGCACGCTCCCTCCTCAACCCGCCCCCCCTGCACAGGTGGGGCTCCGGGAGTGTGACTACAGTGCATTCATGAGTGTCCTGGACACCAACAAAGACTGTGAAGTGGATTTCGTGGAATACGTGCGCTCCCTCGCCTGCCTCTGCACCTTCTGCCACGACTACTTCAAGGACGGTGCCCCTGTGACCCCCTGCTCCCAGTAGGCTCTGCCCCCGAGGCCAGGGGCTGTCCCCCCCCCCCCCCCCCCCCCCCCCCCGTCCTGCACCCCATTCCACCCTGAATAAAGTGCTGGTGTCACGTGGTCTGGTTTGCTTCTTCTGAGAGGACAGCGGGGCCTGGGGACCGAGCCTTCCCTCTTCTCTGGTCTGGGGGCAGGGCCAGCCTGCCAGAAGCCTGCTCTCCAGCTCTGGCAGGAGGGGCGTCAGTACAAGGACAGCGTCCAGGGGCTTGGGGGGTCTCTTTCTCCATCTCTCTCTGGGGCCTTGGAAGAAGAAGCTCCCTTGGGCTGTGAAGGAGGACGCCAGGGCAGCCGGGGGAAGGAGCCCAGACCTCAGCCAGGCTGCTCTGAGGAGGAGGGTAGGGGTGGGGCCTAGGGTGGGGCGGGCTTTTCCGGCCTGGCTGTGGGAGCCCAGAGAGCAGAACTGATAGGATTAGGGTGCTTGAGGCCTGACTAGGGTATTGCTCTTGGCCAGGGGGGTGTGCCCTGCATTGGAGGGGGAAGGGCACAACCTGAGACAGACCCCAGCCCTGATGCCGTAGCCACTTGAAGGTTGATCTGGGTTCACACCCCACTCTGAGAAGGTGGCCCCGTTCCCTGCTTTCCGTTTCCTGCGATTGCTCCTCCGACTTTCCACGCATCCTGCATTCTTCATCCTAATAGCATTCCAGCTCCAGAAGCCCTTTCCCAACACCCCCCTCCCCAGCCTCTCTGGGTACCTGCAGCCCATCCCTGAGCCCCACACTAGCTCCCACTCCATCACCGCCTCACCCAGGACCTTTATCCACTGACATGCCTGGGGTGGTCCCAGCAGCAACTTTGGGTGCTGGTCTGTTCCTCCTCCAGACCCCCAGGCCCTGCTCTGGGCCTCACTCAGCAGGGCAGAGAGCCTTTTGGAGAGGGGCCAAGGGCAGCCAGCACTGTACTGCAGCCCCCAGCCTGGAGTCCCCTCCTCAGGTCCTGGGCAGCCACGTTGCGAGGGCAAATTTTGTTTAAGATTTTCTTTTATTTTCTTAAGCAGGCTCCACCCCAACGTGGGGATCACACTCACAACCCTGAGCTCAAGAGCTGCCTGTTCTACCAACTGAGCCAGGCAGACGCATTTTCCCTCACCTCCCCCGTAAGCACCCCCTTTTCTAGCCGTCCAGTGGGACCGCCCAGTGGGACCGCTTCCTCCTGGCCCCCCACACCCACGGCACAGACTTCCTCTAGCTCCTGAAAATTCAGGTTGTGCTGTGCCACTGGGGGTGCCCACCCTCCCAAGAGCCCTGCCTGTGTGGGCTCCCTATTGTCCAGGGCGCCGACCCGGGGCAGGGAGCCGGTGTCCAGCGGGGCTGGTGGAGGGGCCACCGGAGGACTGTCTCTCACTCTTCCCCAACCCCTGCCATGGGCAGGGCCTGGCCAGGGTATAAATAGGACAGACCGCTGGGCTCTCCCCACTCTGCCTCCCTGCTCACCCTCTCTTCTCGTCTCCTCCTCTCAGCCTGGTGAGTCGTGGTCTCTGGACTAGCACACAAGGGTGTCAGGCCCGGGGCGGGGGGGAAGGGGGGCAGGCTGGGCAGAAGGAGTGCTTGGTGGGGGCCAGGTGTGCCGAGATTCCGATGTGGAGGCCCTCGGGTGTGCGTGTGCGTGCGTGTGCGTGTGTGCACCTGCGTGCGTGCACGTGCGAGAGGGGAGAAACCACAAAAAAAGAAGTGCAGGTGGCTAGATTTGACCGGGCTGAGCAGCAGTGCTGAGATGCTGGGTTTTGCACATGCTGCTGCTGTAGTATGTGATGGTGTGTGTGTGACACGTGCGTGTGCACGTTGGCTTGTGTTTGCTGGTTGCACAAGCCTGTGTGTGCACGCTCGAGTGTGGGGAGCCAAGTGAAGGCAACTGTGGCCGTTTGTCTGGTTGTGTCCTCTGAGCTTCTGCCCTGCACCCAGCAGCCCAGCCAGAGGGAGCTTGCCGCCCCACCCCTCCCCTGCATCCCTGCCTCCGCCACCTCACCCCACCCCTCCCTACTCTAGGGCTAGGCTGCTGGGTTTTTCCGCTGCAGGCCCCTGGGCAGGCCTCCAGCAGCCCCAGGGTGTGGCTGCTGTGGTCACGGGAGGCCTGAGCTAGGGGTGGAGCCCTTGGTGAGGCCCAGCCCGAGGGAGGCTGGGGAATTTGCTCCCTGAAGCACACATTTCCCACTGTGCATCTTCCCCACCAGGAGCTGAGCCCCTCCCCTCTCCCCCCACCGTCCTGGGGTCCTCCTCTTGTGGGAGCGGAGTGTCATCGAGTGCTCCCTGAGGGATGCGAGTGGGCTGAGACATTCTGATGTTCTGAATACAAAGCTGAGGGTGGGGATGGGGAAGATAAGGGTGTCTCTGGGACCCTGTCCTCAGATCCCGACTCCCACCATGGCGTGCCCCCTGGAGAAGGCTCTGGATGTGATGGTGTCCACCTTCCACAAATACTCGGGCAAGGAGGGCGACAAGTTCAAGCTCAACAAGTCAGAGCTAAAGGAGCTGCTGACCCGGGAGCTGCCCAGCTTCTTAGGGGTGAGTGGCTACTGCCTGGGAGTGTGCCTGGTGTGCCCCTGCGCCTCGGAGAAGGGGCAAGGCCTGGGGCGGGGGCTGTGGCCGCAGCAGGCATCTGTCACTGCTGCGGGAAGCTGGGGCACAGAGCTTGCCCTGGCGGCCTGGCTGGAAACAGCGCGCATCCACCACTCGTTTCCTAGAGCCCAGCAGGAACGAGGCTGGCAACGAACAGGTGAGTTCAGGCCAGACTCTGCCTGGTGCTTTGCACACTTAACTGAAGGGAAATGCAAGCCCAGAGAGGCTAAATAACTTCCTGAGGCTGTCAGAGTGCAAAGCTGAGACCCACGAGTCAGGACTGTGCTGAGTGTGGAGCCTGGTTGTGATTCTCTCTCTCTCTCTCTCTCTCTCTCTCTCTCTGCCCTTCCCCAGCTCGTGGGAGGAGAAGCCGAGGAAGGGCAGAGGGAGAGAGAGAATCACAAAATAAACAAATAAACATTGTACATTACTTTTGAGACTATCGTCTGACTGGATTCTTGAAACAACCTTGCGGAAGACATCGTGGTCCCCTTCTCCAGCTGCGCCCCGATACTCAGGCTTCCTCACCCCTCCCTCGGTTGACCTTCTGCGGCCCCCGCTTGGCCCCTGAGAGCCCGAAGCGGGAGCCCCAGGGCAGGCCTCCGGGGAGTGGCTGCACTCCTGAGCTCCCATCCGGAGATGGAAGCCCGGTGTAGACTGGCTCCATCCCAGGCTTTGTGGTTCTACCTGTAGCCTCTTCCTTGCAGAAAAGGACGGACGATGCGGCCTTTCAGAGGCTGATGAGCAACCTGGACAGCAACAAGGACAGCGAGGTGGACTTCCAGGAGTACTGTGTCTTCCTGTCCTGCGTTGCCATGATGTGCAACGAGTTCTTCGAAGGTTTCCCGGATAAGCAGCCCCGGAAGAAGTGAATGCCTGTCATGCGGGTGGGGGGCCTGCCAGCTGGGGTCTCACCGGTTGGCAGTGGCCACAGGGCCTTACCTTGGCACCAGCAGGTGTGTGCACGATGTGGACAAGTTCAATAAAGATTCTTGGAAGCTTTGAGGCTGATGGTCTGAGACTCTGGCTATGAGGTGGGGGCTGAGGGGTGTGTGGGGTGGGGAGCCCTGGGTGTCGGCAGCCATTCTGTGGAGAGCTGACTAGTGAAGGAAGGAAGGGGTGATTGGAAGGGCGATCACGTGCTTGCACGCATGATGGAGCTGACTGAGGGGCCGAAGGCGGGGAAGCGAACCCTACAAGGCATGGAACATCCAGCTGAGGGGTCTTAGCCAGCACACGGGCCCCTCCCACCCCAGGCTTGCCTCTGGAGGGACTGGAGGTCACATCTGCTCCCGGCTGAGGTCTGGGATGGAGTCTGGGCATGCCCGGGTGGGAGGGGTGGGGAGCCCTGAATCAGGAGGCCCCTCCCCTGCCAGGCCCTTCCGCCCTTGGGGTGGGGAGGCCACACCACTGCAGCAGGCTCAGAATATCACCCTCTCAACCTCTGTTCCTGCCCCCACAACCTGGGATGAGGGCTGTTATCGCTTAGCATTCTGGTCCTTCCGAGAAGGATGAAGGACCTCAAAGGGGCGAGGGGAGGGAGGAAGTGAGGGGGCTGGGGGAGGTGGCCATAATTTTGGAGATGGAACTCCGGACACGTAATCTGATAAATGAAGTTGGAATTTTCCTTCCCCCAGAAAATGTCAGTCATGATGTTACTTCCCTTCAGATTAAAGGCTGGTGGGTGGGGCACCTGGGTGGCTCAGTCGGTTTAGTGCCTTACGGTTGGTGGGTTCGAGCCCCGCGTCGGGCTCTGTGCTGACAGACAGCTCAGAGCCTGGAGCCTGTTTCAGATTCTCTGTCTCCCTCTCTCTCTGACCCTCCCCTGCTCACGCTGTCTCTCTCCCTCTCTCTCAGAAATAAGTAAAACATTAAAAAAAAAAAAAAGTCTGGTGGGTAACTGAAGCCACACTGGTGGCCAGCCTGGGTGGTCTGGGGCCTCTAAGAAGGAGGGGGTAAAGTTGTGTCCAGCAGGGGGGGATTTTGGCTCCCCCGACCGAAATTTCAAGCTTTCTCCTTTTCTTCTCGTTACACTGTGTTTTCCTCTCGAGCGTCAGAGGAATGGGGCAGGTGACTCAGATGTTCCCCGAGTGTGACTGCAGAGGCCTGGGTAGGATTTTGGTCCAGGAAAATGCCTGCCTCCTCCCCTTCTGTCTCCCTCTGGCTGCCTTATGCCCTCCCTGGAGCCTGCTTCTGCATCACTCAGTTTCGGAAACTCCGGTTGCTCAGCGACCAGTCCCTGCTGCCTCTCCAGCCCGGCCAGCTGGGGGTGGGGCACGGTGGGGCGGCGAGGGACTCCCAGGCAGGCCAGGGTGGGGCTGCGGCACCCACAGGTGCGAGCCCCTAACTTGGCTCTGCTCTGACATGTGAACTGCTGGGAGAACAATGTCTCTCCCGAGATGCAGGCAGCTCCCCCTGACTCTTGCCCCAATCATTCCTGCACCCTGAACCCGCTTCCTCAATCCACAGACTCTGCCCCCTCACTGGGCCCTACCTCTCCCTGGGTCCCTTCCTCCTCCCTGATTCCCAGGCTTCCATTCCAAGTCTTTGACCATTCTTTCCCACGAACATGAGTGAGGTTTAGAAGAAATCATTCATTTAAAAGCCGTTTAAAAACTTTAGGCTCCTTGGGGCGCCTGGGTGGCTCAGTCGGTTGGGCATCCGACTTTGGCTCAGGTCATGATCTCACGGTTCGTGGGTTCGAGCCCCACGTCGGGCTCTGTGCTGACAGCTTAGAGCCTGGAGCCTGTTTCAGTCTGTGACTCCCTCTCTCTCTGACCCTCCCCTGCTCACACTCTCTCTCTCTCTCTCTCTCTCTCAGAAATAAATAAAAATAAAAAAAAAATAAAAAGAAAGAAAGAAATAAAACACTAAAACAAAACCAAAAAAACCCCTTAGGTTCCAGGGTGCCTGGGTGGCTCAGTCGATTAAGCGTCCAGCTTCTCAGGGCATGATCTTGCAGTTTGTGAGTTCGAGCCCCACATTGGGCTCTGTGCTGACAGCTCGGAGCCTGCAGTCTGCTTCAGATTCTGTGTGTGTATCTCTCTCTCTCTCTCTGTCTCTCTGTCTCTCTCTCTCAGCCCTTCCCCTACTCACTCTCTGTCTCTCTCTCTCTCAAACATAAATAAACATTAAAAAAAAACCCAAGACCTTAGGCTCCAGACTCACTAATGACCTTGACCACACCCTTGGCAGGAAACATTTTCCCTTCCAATTTCCATCTCAAGGTGTATCTGCTCTGCTCCTGGTGTGGATGGGAGGGCCCCAATGTGGAGAGTGACCTAGGGCACGAGGAGATACCCTGTGTTTGGCTCATGCTTCCTGGGTCTTTTTTCCAGGGCATTTGGTTTCTCTTCCACCGTGTCGTCCCCTCAGATTGTGAGTGCTGATTTGTGGTTGGGGAAACAAAGTTTCTGGGACTGAAGGTGTGTGTGCCATGATGAACTCAACGTGCCCCCCTCCCCTCTGCTTGGAAACAAGGAAGGTGAGGTTGGCAGAGGGTGGGTTCCTCCCCAGCCCCACCCCAAGAGGCTCTGACCTGGGCCTTCTTAGGTCCCTGCCCTTCTCATTGGCTCCTTCCCTCCCCTGGGGACCAGAGCAAGGGAATAAAGGCAGGGAGCCGTGGCAGGGAGCCTGCTTCTGCACGTTGTCTGCTCTTTCCTTCCCTGGTGAGTCCTTCCTTCTCACCTCCTTGCTCATCTATACGGTGGGGCAAGCTGGGTATTGAGGCCAGAGGGTGACAGGCTGTGGTGACCACCAGCAAGAAGGCCCAGCCTGATGAGTGGGCATGTGCTCAGGAGGGAAGGTGGAGCCTGGAATGGTGGCCGTCAGAGTTTCTGGAGAAGTGGCTCTGGACATGGAGGTGTGATCAGAACCATCTGGGATGCTGCTGCAGAGGCCCAGAGGCCCTTCCCTCCCCTGTGGCCCTGGAGTCTCCTGCAGCTGGGGAGAGGCTGAGTTTTTGGGGTGGTAAGAGGTGAATGGTAGATCCAGTTCAAGAATCACAGGGTGGGCTTTGGGCTGAAGATGAAGCCAGATGCTTCTTCCTTCTTGCTCTGGACGCCACACAGATTTACCTGGAGCCCCCAGGTCCCTTGGGTGTTGTTGGGCCCATTCAAACCCAGCCTCTGGATCCAGCTTTCAGAGTGATCCTGGAGGTTCCAACAGGCCCCCCCCCCCCCCCCCCCCACCCCTGCTGCCAGTCTGTGTGTGCAGTTCTCAGGGCCAGAGGCTGGAGACCAGCTGGACAAGTCCAATGCCCCCCCCCCCCCCGCCCCCGGTTTCCTGGGGAGACTTTATCTCCCGGCTTCAGCCCCAGCCCCCTCCAAGCCCCGGACCCCCTCTTTGCCCTGCCCTCCGCTTCTACAGTGGGACGCTCCCCGCCATCAGGTGATCCGGGCAGCCAGGCCAAGGAGGGCGATTAGGGCGAGGGCTGCCTCTGGCTAACAAGTGCTGCGCTGGGCCCTGGACCCTTCTCGACCCTGTCATCTGCCTCCAGCTGGTCTTTTGGGGAAGTCCTCTTGTCATCTGTCCCTAGAGCCCTCTTCCGGCATCTTCTAAGCAGGAGAACGTGCAGGCTTCCTTGGGGGCTGGTGAGTCTCATGGCCCCGGCTCTTCCAAGTTTGCCTTGGGTCTGACAACCTGTCCTGGCACATTTGGGTTCACTTGCTGGTAGATTTCTGTCTTATCCAGGGTTCCAGTTTCTGGTCCTTTAGAGAAAGCCTGGGGGCTGGGCTGGGCTGGGGAAGCAGAAGGTCTGGCTTCCTGAGGATGGTGATGCTCCTCTCCCCCGTCACCCTCCAGAGCCACACACTGATGGAGACACCTCTTGAGAAGGCCCTGACCACTATGGTCACCACTTTCCACAAATATTCGGGGAGAGAAGGCAGCAAACTGACCCTGAGCAGGAGGGAACTAAAGGAGCTGATCAAGAAGGAGCTGTGTCTTGGAGAGGTAGGTGACTGTCACCCCCACCCCAAAGCCCAAGTGCTCCCTGAGCACCCGCTGGGGGAGAAGGAAAAAAGGGGAAGCACTAGGTCACTGTCAAGGGCTCCCCTCCTGTGATATGGGAAGCCCAAGCTGCGGCTCACACACCTGCCCTCCAAGTGCTCGAGTCTCAGCTGGGAGCAGGATGGCCAAAGGGAACAGTCAGAGACCTGAGGCAGAGGGTGGACATCCTGGGCCAACAGAGGCAAGCACTCTATGCTGGAAGATGAGTCGTGTTTCACTGGGAAGGAGGAAGGGCGGTGTCCAGAGGATGGACTGCAGCCTGTATGAAGGTCTAGAAGTCAGAGAGCCTTCTGGGTTGAGGCCAGGCCCATGCAGCCATGGAAGAGCCTTTGTGAGGGATCGTGGGGAGTGAGGCGCCAGGGTGTCCAGCTTGAGCTGGGCTCAGCTCAAGGCCAGGGCCTCCACCTGATTGTCCTGGGTGCCTGTGCATCCCGGGCTCTCGCTGGCACGGACACGGGGACAGAAGGGGTCATTCTGCTAGTCTGTGAACACAAGGCTGGAAGGAGACAGATTGCTTCTTGCCACATGGAGAAGGTGGGAGGTAGCTGACCAGGGTGGGCGGGGCGGGAAGGCCTATGAGGAAATTATTATATTATTTTTACAGTTAAAAACAATAGAGGTTCAGAAACATTATCCAGCTTGTCTGAGGACGCTAGTGACAGGCGAGTCCTCCCTTTTTCCTTGAAAATCCAGTGTGGGGTCCTTTCTGGTTGCATCCTGAACTTTGGTGGGCCTCCCCAGAGAGACTGAGTGTGTGGCCCTTTGGGCCGTGACTGGAGCAGGTGTGGGTATCACTAAGCCTGCCCTCTCCTTTCCTGCCAGAGCGTCTGCATCCTGGAGTTAATGAGGGCAACGGAATGGGCGTGGGTCCCTCAGGGGTTAATTACAGGGCGACAGAGGCCCTGGGGAAGGCCTGACTTTAACAGGAGCCCAGACTGGGGACAAGGATCTCGTCACAGGGAGGCTGCTTCCATCGCCATTTGTCCTGACCTCTGTCTCCTGTGGGAAAGTGGGAGCTGAAGGCAGTGAAGAGGGGAGGGCAGAGTGTGTCTGTGTTTTCTTCCTGTGTCACCTGAGGGCCCGTCTCCACCCTCTTGGTGGAACAGGGCTGGATGAGCAGGGGGCCAGACAGAGTGTGGCTGAGCCTGTCCACACGGCTGGGCTGCAGGCTCTCCCCGCAAGGGAAGGCTGGGGCGGCCCTGGGGGTGGAGATGTTCAGAGTGCTGCTGACCCCGCTGGGGATCACCCTGAGGCTGCCCCGAGGGGGGGGGAGCGGGGAGGGGGTGCTGCAGTGGTGAGGCGGGGCCAGGCAGGGTGGCTGACCTATCCCTCCCTCTGGGCTCCTGAAGAAGATGAAGGAGAGCAGCATTGATGACCTGATGAAGAGCCTGGACAAGAACAGTGACCAGGAGATCGACTTCAAGGAGTACTCAGCACTCCTGAGCACTCTGTGCATGGCCTACAATGACTTCTTCCTGGAGGACAGCATATGACCGGGCTCCGCCCGCTGCCCCTGGCCTTTGCAGTTCCTCTCACAGACCCTCTCTGGCCCTTGCTCTCTTCTCCGTTTGGGACAGGCCCTGCTTCAGCCTTCCCTTCCAGCAGGGGAAATAAAGCTGTTTGATTCCAGGCTGGTTTTGAAGATATCCTGTCCACCTCGGCCGGGGGGGTGTGGGGCAAGGCAGAGCCTCTCCTCCAGGGGGCTGACGGCCTCTGGACTTAGGGTCCTGGGCTCCCACCCCGCTTCCTGCCCTTCTTCAGTGGGGATGTCACTGAGTTTACTGAACTTAGTTTTGTGCTTCCAGAAAATGCGGAAGTTGGGCCAGGCTTTCACTCGCCTCCCTGAGAAAGCTAAGGGAAGTGCTTTGAGAGAGAACACTCGGGGGAGGGGGAGCAGGGAGGCTGGGGTGTGGCTCCTGAGGGCAGTGGTGGACAAGCCAGTCTGAGGCCGCAGGAGGCCACCCTGACAACACCCCACCCCAGCCCCCTTTCTGTCTCTCCCATTTCCCTCTCAGCAGCAAGCTCCCCCCCCCCCAATTATCTGTGGGGCCAGTGCTTTCTGCCTTCCCGGCTTCCCCTTATGAAAGTCCCTTCTCAGGAGAGGATCTGGAAAACCTTTCCACTGGAGCGTAAATAACTAAGGCAAGGGCCAGTGTGCACACTAGCGGGCAAGGCACTGCAGGCAGAATTCCGGGCGGGGTGCGGGGGTGCGGGGGTGCGGGCTGGTGAGGGAGGGGGCGGGGGGAAGAAGGGTTGTGAGGGCGGTGGTGGGAACTTTCGCTGAGGGATGGGTGCTGTAGATGCCGGTTAAATCATACCCTACAGGCCACTGCCGGCCCCTCCCTCCGCCATCTAGGGTTGGCCCTGCACACCCTCTGGGGACCCCCGCCCCCTGCCCCGGGGGGCTCGTTGTCCCTGGCTGGCGGCGGCCTTCCCCAAGATCCCCGTTCTTCCACCGGCTCTTCCGGCCCCAGAACCCGGAACAGCCCCGGGCAGGAGGCGCGGGAGGCTGGGGGACACCCCCCCCACCAGGTGTGTGGTGTAGACGCCCGACGCCCAGCGGACCTCGGTGGGAGGGCAAGGTGGGGTGGAGGCGGGACGGACCTGGGGGCGGGGCGGAGGGCGGGGCGGGGTTGGGGCCCGGGGCCCGGAGGGTGGGCTCTGGCCGGCCCGGCCTCCGCTCCCCAGCCGCTAAAAGGCGCGCTGGACGCCGCCCCGCAGGTCCCTCGACGCTCTCCCAGCCGCGCGGTGAGTCCTCGCGGGGCCGCCCGCCCTGGGGTGAGTCCGCCGGGCCGGCGGGCAGCTCCCCCGCGTGCGCCCCGGGCTGCGGGAGGGTGCGCCCCGGGAGCGCCAGCGCCGCGGGTGTGCAGCACCCCCTCCCCATAGTCCCCAACTCCTGGAGCCCCCGGAGGACGGCTCTCAGCTGGGGTCCCGTTTGCCCCTTGACCACCTCTCCCCCGGGACTGAGGTCCGCCTCCCCCGCCCTCGAGCCCTAGGCGGACCCCTGACTCCAGGGAGGTTGGGGCACAGCGGTCTGAGGCAGGATGGCGGGGACCCAGCTCTGGGGTATGTGGGTGGTGGGAAGGACCTGACCACCCTCTCGGCCCCCAGCTCCGAGCCCAGCGCCCAGCCATGGCGTGCCCCCTGGACCAGGCCATCGGCCTCCTTGTGGCCATCTTCCACAAGTACTCGGGCAGGGATGGCGACAAGAACACCCTGAGCAAGAAGGAGCTGAAGGAGCTGATCCAGAAAGAGCTCACCATTGGCCCGGTGAGTGGGTCTCCCCCAGGGCCCTCCTCCCTCCCCTTTAGAAGCAGGGTTAGGAGAAGGGGAGGTGCGTGGGACTCAGGCGTCCGCGTCCTGGAGCCCAAGTCACATGTGACACTGGGACCATGGGTCATCCCCCCTCCCCTGGCGGGGCTGGGGGAGACTGGCCTGGTGCCCCCTGCGTGAGGTGCAGGAGAGAAGTAACACCAAGTGAGCCCAGGGTGGACAAGCCAGCAGGAGCCACTTGTATGAGGGAGGGGCGAAGGGAGAGAACCGGGGGTCTCATCGCCATTGAGTCTGGATTTCCCGTTCTAACGTGTTAGAAGCTGCAGGATGCTGAGATTGCAAAGCTGATGGTCGACCTTGACCGGAACAAGGACCAGGAGGTGAACTTCCAGGAATATGTCACCTTCCTGGCGGCCTTCGCCTTGATCTACAATGATGCCCTCAAGGGCTGAAAATAAATCAGGAAGGGGGAGACACCCTCTGTCGGGCCTGTCTAAGTGCAGTGGTGGGTAACTGTTCAATAAATATCTTCCTTGGTCAAGTCGGCCTCTGTGTCCTTGCTTCCTTCTCTGTCGGTGCCGCATCAGCCATCATAGAGTTTGCTCACGGTCACCCCTGGGAGTGGCTCAGATGTCCCGTGCCTGGGACCACCCTCACAAGGCTGCTACTGGCTCACTAGCTCATAAGGTGCCTTTACGTCAGTTAGAAAAGGGTCTCACTCAGGACGAAGGCATCTTAAGGAAGACTCAAGTGGTGCCCAGTAGAGGCGGTTCTGGGATGGGAGTGCGGAAGGGAATGGTGCCCGAGCCGGGCTGTGCTAGGTCCAGAGGCGGGCAGAGGTAGCCTGGTCCGGTCCCCGGCGGCAGAGACCTGTTTTGCTCCGGAGTGTGCTGAGAGGAGAAGGGCCATGGGGTCGGGCCGGTCCACCTCGTCACCGCAGTGAGGTGGAGCAGAGGGAGAGGGCCCGGCCGGCCCAGAGCTTGGCTGGAGAGTGTTCTGAGGCCCCGGAGGACGCTGTATGGCTGAGTCCACAGCAGCTGCCCATGGCCCAGCTGGAGCTGGGGGGCCTACTTTAGGAGTCTGTCCTTGTATGTATTTGGGTACAGGGTCTTTTGCGTTGGGGGTGGTGATCTGAGGAGCATGCACCCGCAGAGACATGAGAACCAGGGGTGCTCACGAAGGGGGCAGGGCGGGGGTCCCTGGGGCTGGGGCCACCTGCAGCTTCAAGCCTTTCAGTGAGTACTGAGCGGGCCCACCCCTGCAGCCTCAGCAGAATGACTCACGCAGCCACCGTTATTTCACGGAGCCCGGCCTGGCTCTCAGCCCCCGTCAGGGAGGGCGGCTAGCTGAGCGACTGAGTCCGTTGTTCGCATCTGTGAGTTCAGGGGTGGGGTAGGGGTGAGCTGTCTGTCACTGCTCTTGCCTCTCCTGGGCTAGTCAGAGCCAGGCACGCGCCTCTGTTGCGGGCACCCCAGGCGGAGACCACGTTCCCCTGCCTTCCCTGGGGGCCCGACTTGGTAGCGCGTCTTCCTTCTCCGCGGGGCGGCGGACCCGTCCGGAAAGGGCTAGCAGCCCCTCTTCCGTCGTCCCCTGCCGGGGGCGGGGGGCGATCCCGGGCCCCCCCGAGCTCCCAGCGCCGGGTGGGCGCCGCCGCGTCCGCGCCTTGCTTGAACAGATCGGCTCCCTCTGGAAAAGCGCCTTCTCGCGGCCAGCGGCCGGCGACGTGGGGCGCGGAGCCTGCGCCCCCGTGTGGGCAGAGAGCAGGCTGCTGCGGGCCAGGGGGCCGCGGGGAGCCCTGGGCAGGGCGCGGGGCGGGGCCCGCAGCTCTGGGCCGCAGGGCGCCTTCTCCGGAGGACGGAGACGGGACTCGGCCGCGCTGGGAATGTCAGCGGGGGGCCTTTTGGCTCCAGCAACTGATTCCCACATAGAGCCCTTCAACTTTGCCCAAGACAAACCTGCGTAGTCCGTGAAAGAAAGGCGACGAATAGAATTTGAACCCGCACCTCCTCTTCCTCTTTTTCGGAGGCGGGAAGACTCGGTGCAAAGAGGGCGGCGGAGCTGTCTCAGCGGGTGAGGCCCCCAGCGTGGGGAGGAGCTGCTCAGGCCAGGCTCAGCCCCGCATTTCTGGGGAGCCCTGGTGGCTGGAGGGTGCACAGGCCACCTGCTAAGTAAACGGGCATACGTCCCCCGGCGTCTGCTTCTCTACAGTAATGGAGAGAATGGGAACGCGGATTTAAAAAATAAAACAAACCCCAAATAAATAGCAAAACTTTTTGTTTGCTTTGAGAGTGTGTGTGTGTGTGTGTTTATATATATATATATATATATTTTAAGATTTCATTTGTAAGTAATCTCTACCCCCAATGTGGGGCTTGAACTCACAGCCCTGAGATTAGGAATCTCAGGCTTTACCCACTGAACCAGCTAGGCACCTGAGGGTATGATTTTAAAGGTCTTTAGGGGCTCCTGGGTGGCTCAGTCAGTTAAGTGCCTCAGCTCTGGTCATGATCTCATGGTTCGTGGTTTCCAGCCCTGCATTGGGCTCTGTGCTGACAGCTCAGAGCCTGAAGCCTGCTTCAGATTCTGTGTCTTCATCTTTCTCTGCTCATGCTCTGCCTGTCTCTCTCAAAAATAAGTAAACATTTTTAAAAAAAAATTTTGGGGGTGGTGGTAGGAGGAAGCAGCCTTTCTAAAGGAATCTGGTGGGTGCAGACATCAAAATATGGAATTAGGGGTGGAGAGGTGCATGGACTGGTCATTTTATCGTGTTTGCCTTTAATTGATGTACAGTTGAAGTAAGCCCTGTGTGCTCACTCTGTGGAGTAGGGGTCTGGGCTTAGAGGAGAGGGAGAAGGTCAGATGTGAGCCGGGGGCTTCCTCATACTCTGTCCCTTTGCTGAGGCTGATCTGGGAAGTCCAGTTCACCTGCGGGTGGGACGGTGGGAACGGCTCTGACCCCAGTCCCCTGTCTGAGGCTCTTTCCTCCCTGGAAGTCCCCGCCCCCCCTCAAGTCATCCTGACACCCGGAAGCTGAAACAGCAGCGCAGCCCATTTTGTAAGCTGGGACGGCTTTACAAAAAAGAGAGTGTAGAACTGAGTCACAGGATGTAGCTCTGTTCTCTGCCAAGCAAATCTGAAATTGTTACAAATAACGCTGCTTGACATTTGTGTAGCACTTTTATTTTTATAAGACACTTTCATATTCATTGTCTTTTGTGATCCTCAAAAGATTTGTGTGTAGTATGTATTGTTAGCCCCGTTTAATCAGTGAAAAGACTAAGTTACAGGGAATTAAGAGCCTCTACCTCGGTGTGCAATCCGAGCTGGGCAGTCCCTAGTGTGCATCTTATCATGACATAGTTTGGCCATTTCTGTTTCATCTTTTTCTTTTACATCTTTTAATTACATATTGAGTATACAAAATGATTTATGGACACATCTAAGAAATAAGAATCACGAATTTAAGAAATGAACATTACTGGGGCACCTGGGTGTCTCAGTCGGTTAAGCGTCCGACTTTGGCTCAGGTCATGATCTTACAGTTTGTGGGTTCGAGGCCTGCGTCGGGCTCTGTGCTGACAGCTAGCTCAGAGCCTGGAGCCTGTTTCAGATTCTGTGTCCTTCTCTCTCTGACCCTCCCCTGCTCAGTGTGTCTCTCTCTCCGAAGTAAATAAAACATTAGGAAAAAAAAAAGTTACCTTCACTTTTCAACCCACTGGATAGCCTTCCCCATCTCATCTCCTTCCCTTCCAGTGGAACCACCATCTGGTCGTTGTGTTTATTATTTCTTCTTTCTTTAGTAAGTTTTGCTACTAGGGCACCTGGGTGGCTCAGTCAGTTGAGCATCTGACTCTTGATTTCCGCTCAGGTCATGATCTCAAGATTCATGGGATCAAGTCCCAAGTCGGGAGCCTGCTTGGGGTTCTCTCTCTCGCTTTCTCTATGTGCCTATCCCTGCTCTCTTGTGTGTGTGTGTGTGTGTGTGTGTGAGAGAGAGAGAGAGAGAGAGAGAGAGAGACAGAGACAGAGAGACAGAGAGAGACAGAGAGAGAGAGGGATTGCACATGCCCAAAACAAACATTAAACAAGAGAAATGTTTAAAAAGTATATTTTGCTACTAATGTTTTCATCTTCTGTTTCAGAAAAATGTATTAAAAATTCCATCTGTTCACCACCCTGTAATGCCCATTGTATAGTACATGTAGGAGAGTTTGTTTCTGAGCTCTCTTTTCTGTTCCATTGATTGATCTACTTTTTTTTTTTTGCTAATGCCACTCCATCTTTTAAAAAAAATTTTATATTTCAATAGTAAAACTTGATATTGGTAAGGCGAATCTTCCACCTTGCTCTTCATTGTCAGGGATATCTCTGCTCTTCTTGGCCTTCTAATTTTAATTATTTCTTTCTTTATGGATTCTATTCCTTCTGTCTTTATTTTCCCAAAGGAAACAGTTCTCAATCTTCTATTCCATTAAAAATCTGCCATGTGCAATTGTGTCATCCCTGATGGTCTTCCCTGCAGATGACACAAATGGCCTCACAGTGGTCCAGTCAACTGGACAGCGTTCAGGAGCATGTGATGCCACGGGTCACTCTCTTTTGCACATGATACATTACTGGGTTGGTTTGCAACACACTACAGGCTCTGGTGTTCTTGGTCCTCTACTTTGTTATTATTTTTTTCCCCCCTCTCCTCTCCCTGTCTCTTCCCCTCTACTTTAAAATATACACTTTAGAGTGATCTTGTTAAGTCCCACAGAACAACTTGTTGGGGTTTTGTTTGACATCACATAGATTCTGTGGATCAGCTTGTGGAGAATGTTGAATCTTCCAATCCATGAACATGGTTTACCTCTCTATTTGTTTAGGTCTTTAACGTCTTTGAATAGCATGTGATCATTCTCACTAATACACACTTAATTGTACAATTTGTTGACAGTGTTGCAAATGGCATGGTTAAAAAAATTTTTTTTTGTTATTGGTATAGAAATGTAATTGAGTTTTACATACTTAAATATTTTAAATTTTGTACAAAATATAACAAAACTTACCATTTTAACTATTTTAAGTGTACAGTTTTACAGTGTTAAGTGTGTTCACATTGTTGGGCAACAGATCTCCAGATCTCTTTCATCCTGCAGAACTGAAATTCCACATCCAGTAAACAAAAACTCCTCATTTTCTACCCCTCACCTGGTCCCTGGCTCCAGCATGCTACTTTCTGTTTCTATGAATTTGACTGCTTCAGATATCTCATGTAAGTGGAGTCATACAGTATTGTACTTTTTGGTGACTGCCTTATTTCACTTAACATAATGTCTTTAAGGTTCATTCATATTATAGCATGTGACAAGATTTCCTTCCTTTTTGTGATTGAGTTTTGTGTTGATTTTATATTCAGAAACTTTGCTAAACTCTCTTATTATTTATACTAATTTAGAATCTTTTGGGTTTTCTTTAGAGCCAATTATTTCAATCTGCAAATCAAAGTTTTCCTTTTTCTTTCATAATACATATTTTGTTTATTTTTCTTGCCTATTGGTCTGGCAAGGACCTCTTGTGTTTTGTTAGTACCTTGTTAAATAGCAGTGTCAGTGGGCACTCCTGTTTTGTTTCTAATCTTAAAAGAAATACTTTCAAATGCTACACCATTAAATGTGATATTTACTGTAGGTTTTTTTTTTTTTTAAAGAAACCTTAATCAGAAATTAGAAATAAAGAAGTTCTCTTTATTCTGTTTTCTGAGTTTTCATTTAAAATCATGAATTGCTATTTTTAAAATCCTTTTTCTGCATATATTAAGAGATTGTTGAATTTTTTCTTTTATCTGTTAATGAATTATATAATGTTGCGAACGAAATGACACAAAGACAGGACACACACAAAGGACAGACACAGACACAACTCCCGGAGGAACAATTCTATGCAAGCCCCTCTTGCGGTTTATTTTATACCCCGGTAACTGGATACAAACCGAAATTTACAAAATGCATTCTTTTACAAAACAAGGGCAAGTAGCCAAACACATTCCAAGGACAGCGGGGAGCAAAGGGAGGAAGCGACCACAACATGTTTCCTGAGAGGCCTGCTCACAATTCCAGCCTCCTCCTTACTTCTAAGGAGGGCATGTTCCCTCGTTTGCGAGGGGACCATTAGCCTTGGATATTGTGTGCAGGCCTCCTGGCAGAGCATCCTGTTTGCAGGCATGCTTTGCCCAGGCAGGGAGCCCCGTGTGCAGGCACATCCCCGCGTCCCTAACCACGCTTTCTTGTGGTCACTGTCGGGCTCCCACATATAATTTTATTTTCTTTTTAAAATAATGTGTATTTTTAAATGTTTATTTTTTGGGAGAGAGGGGCAGAGAGAAAGGAGAGGCAGAATCCAAAGCAGGTTCTGCAGAGCTAGCCTTAGGGCTTGATCCCATGAACCGTAAGATCATGAATTGAGCCAAAATCAAGAGTCAGGCACTTAACCGACCAAGCCAGCCAAGTATCCCTATAACTACCTTCTATCATTAAACCAAATTTATGTTTCTTAAATAAACCCATCTTAGTCATGACAGATCAGTTTTTATATGTTGCTGGATGTGATTTGCTACCATTGTATTTCAGATTTTTATTCTTGAGTAAGATTGGTTTGTAATTTTCCTTTCTTGTATCATCCTTGCAGGTTTGGATATAAAGGTTATACTGGCCTCATAACGAACGGGGGAAGCTTTCTACCCTCATTTTTTTTTTTTTAACTTTTATTTATTTAAGTGATCTCTGCATCTAACATGGGGCTCCAACTCACGACTCCGAGATCAAGAGTTGTGTGCTCCTCCAACGAAGCCAGCCAGCCACCACTTTCTCCCTCCATTTCCAAACTGAGGCATATTGTGTAGAAACCTGAAATTTGCTCCTTGAATGGTTTTCATAAATCTCATTGGTAAAATTTGGCAGGAGTATTCTTTGTCATAAGAGTTTAAACTACTGATGCCATTTTAAATGGTTCTTGAGTCATTCAGTTTTTCTATTCCTCCTTGTGCCACTTTGGTGAGATCTTTCTCTAGGAATTTATACATTTCGTCTATATTTTAAAATTTATTGATAGAGGGGCGCCTGAGTAGCTCCGAGTGTCTGACTTCTGCTCAGGTCGTGATCTCGTGGTTCCTGAGTTCAAGCTGTCAGCCTCTCACTACAGAGCCCGCTTCAGACCCTCAGCCCCCTCCCTCTGTCTCTCTCCTACGTGTGCTCTCCATAACCCCCAAATAATAAATACATATAAAGTTATTCATTATATACTCTTATTATCTGTATACTGGAAGCTTTGGAGCTATGAAATCTCCTCTTTTGGTTCCTATTGTTAATTTTATTTTTAAAATTCTGTCTTTTCTAATATATGACTTTAGGCTGTACACTTTTTCTAAGAACTGTTTTGGCCACACCTCAAAGTATGTATATTGTTGTATCATTGTATATAAATTTCATTGTGATTTCCTATCTTTTAATGAATAATTTTTAAGTCTATATTTTTATTTAAATATTTAAAAGTCTATAATTTTCAAACATGGATTTTAAAGATAAATATCCGTTAGTTATTAATTTTTAGCTTATTTACATTGAGTCCCATAACAGGGGGTTTATGACATCAATCCTATGAAATATGTTGAGATGTCTTCTCTATCATGTAGTCAATTGCATAAAAGTGTAGGGGCGTCAGAAGAATGTGTATTCTGTAGTTTTCTATTTCCTTTTTTCTTATGGAGGTTTTTGTCTGCTTGTTCTCTCAATTACTGAAAAAAGTATGTTAAAATATCTCTCCAAGGCTGTGAGTTTATTAATTTCTTATTGTAATTCTGTTAATATCTGCTTTATATATTTTGAAGCTATTATTAAATGCAAACAAGTTCAGAGATATTATATCTTTGGGGGATTTTTGTATTGATATGTGATTTTTTTTATCTCTAATAATGCTCTTTAAATTTTTTTTAAGTTCATTTACTTATTTTTTGAGAGAGAGAGACTCAGAGAGCATGAGTGGGAGAGGGGTAGAGAGAGAGGGAGAGTGAGAATCCCAAGCAGGCTCCGTGCTATCAGGCCCACGTGGGGCTCAGACTCAAGAACTGTGAGATCATGACCTGACCTGAAACCAAGAGTTGTACACTCAATTGACCGAGACATTCAGGAACCCCTCTAATAATGCTCTTTACATATTCCATTTTATATCAATTAGCTTTTATTTGGTTAATATTTGCATGGCATATCTTTTTTCATTCTGCTATTATCAACCTAGTGTCCTTTTGCTTTGGATTTGTCTTTTATAAATAGCACATAGAGATTTAAAATTCTGATCAGATGATCTTTCTTAATTGGAACATTGAATTCATCCAGAAGTATTGAAATTACTAATGTATTTGTTATTTCTACAATCTCATTTTATGCTATTTTCCCATCTTTTCTGTTTCTTTTTCTAATCATAATTGATTGAAGTAAGTTTTCACTCATTTCATATTTTTCCCTAATTGGTATGTAACTCTGGAATCTATTCTATTCCTGCTATTTCAGTGGTTACCTTGGATATATTCACACACATATTGGATTCATTAGTATAAAGTCTTCAGCAATTTTTCCTTCTCTTGAATGAATAAGGACCTCAAAATACCTAATTCTGATCACCCCTTCAGAGTTTATTCATCTCTGTCAGGTTTTCTCTTTTTGGTTTCACAAATCACCATCATTATTATTTTATGCAGTAAATATATATTTCTATTTAGCCACTCATTTTACTACTGATTTGTTCAATTTTCCTTATGTCTGAAACTCATCTTTAAACATTTTCTTACCTTTTCATGGCAAATTCTCTTAGGTTTTATTTTTCCTTATTTTGTACTTGTTCTTGGAAGATAATTTTGGTGGGTTGAGTTTTCTCTCTGCTCATTTATTTTTTTTTTTATAATTTTTTTTTTTAATGTTTTATTTCTAGGAGAGAGAGAGACAGCGTGAGCAGGGGAGGGTCAGAGAGAGAGGGAGTCACAGACTGAAACAGGCTCCAGGCTCTGAGCTGGCAGTCAGCACAGAGCCCGACGCGGGGCTCGAACCCACGAACCGCGAGATCATGACCTGAGCGAAAGTCGGACGCTCAACCGACTAAGCCACCCGGGCGCCCCTCTCTGCTCATTTATTATCTGCTTTCTTTTTTGTTTATTTTTGTTTTTGAGAAATCAGCTGTTAAATTTTTACTCCTTTATACTAATTCCTCTTTTTGTTCTACAGCTTTTAAGATCTTGTCTTTGTCTTTGTTTTTCCACAGTTTCATTATTATGTCTCTAGAATTGGATTTATTTGTATCTAACCTGTTTGGGATTCATTAGTTGGAGTTCATTCGGTTGCTTTGAATCTGTGGATTGGTGTTTCTCCTCAGTTTTTTGTTTTAAGTTTATTTATTTATTTTGAGAGACAGAGAGCAGGGGAGGGGCAGAGAAAGAAGGAAAGAGAATCCCAAGCAGGCTCTGAGCTGTCAGCACAGAGCCCAGCATGGGGTTCTACCCCACAAAACCATGAGATCATGACCTGAGCCGAAACTAAGAGGCAGGTTGCTTAACCACCTGAGCCACCAGTTGGCCCATCTCCTCAATTTTGGAGAATTCTCATCCGTTGTTTCTGTAAATATTCCCTTGGCTTTATTATCACTTCTTTTCACCTCCTTTCTTTTCTTTCTGGAATTCTGCGTGTTAAGAGCTTTTCATTCTTTCTTCCCTGTCTCTTGACCTCTTTTCCAGATTTTCCATCTGTCTGTCTTTCTGTACTACATTCTGGGTAACTGCTTCTATAGTTCACTAATTGTCTCTGCAACTGTCTCTTTTTTGTAGTTAAACTCATTTGAGTTTAAATGCTTAATTATTGTATTTTATTTTAATTTATGTTTTATTTCATGTCTATATTCAGTTCTTCAGATATACTTGGTATTTTTATAGTCTCTTGCTCTTATAGTCTATCAGGTCACTTTATCATTAAACATATTACATATATATATATTTTAATATTTTTTATTTATTTCTAGGGGAGAGAGAGACACAGCGGGAGCAGGGGAGGGTCAGAGAGAGAGGGAGATACAGACTCTGAAATTGGCTCCAGGCTCTGAGCTGGCAGTCAGCTCAGAGCCCGACGCAGGGCTCGAACCCACGAAACGCGAGATCATGACCTAAGTGAAAGTCGGACGCTTAACCGACTAAGCCACCCAGGCACCCCTAAACATACTACATATATTTATTTTATGTTCTGTGGTTAGTGTTTCAATATTGGAGTCTTTTGGGGGCAAATTTTGATCTCTGTTTTCTTCTGGCTCCTGTTCATGGTGCCTGATTTCTTGTGTGTTTTGCGATATATATATTAAATATATATATTTAATTTTTTAATATATTTTAAATGTTTATTTATTTGAGAGAGAGACACACAGAGTGTGATCAGGAGAGGGACAAAAAGAGAGAGGGAGACATAGAATCAGAAGAATCAGGCTCCAGGCTTTGAGCTGTCAGCACAGAGCTCGACTCGGGACATGAACTAATGAACTGTGAGATCATGACCTGAGCTGGAGTCAGATGCTTAACTGAGTCACCCAGGTGCCCCATTGTGGGCTCCATGCCTAGTGTGGAGCACAATGCAGGGCTTGGACTCACGACCCCAAGATCAAGACCTGAGCTGAGATCAAGATTTGGATGCTCAAAGGGGCGCCTGGGTGGCTTAGTCGGTTAAGCGTCCGACTTTCGCTTAGGTCATGATCTCGCGGTTCGTGGGTTCGGGCCCCGCGTCGGGCTCTGTGCTGACTGTCAGCTCAGAGCCTGGAGCCTGTTTCAGTCTGTGACTCCCTCTCTCTCTGACCCTCCCCTGCTCACGCCGTCTCTCTCTCTCTCCTAGAAATAAATAAAACATTAAAAAAAAAAACTTAAAAAAATTTAAAAAAAAAATTTGGATGCTCAAAGGACTAAGCTACCTAGGCCCTCCTGTTTGTGATTTTTGACTGTCAGCTTATATTTCTGGAAATTTTTATCTGTGGACATATTTCAGGTGTCTAGGTTGAATTGAAGAAGGGTTCTTCTACAGCACATTTGCATTCATTTCCACCAAGTGCCTTAAGGTACTCTCTGCTGAGGCCATTTTAAACAAAAATATTAATTTGGAGGTTTTTTTTTTCCCCCATCACTCTGTGGTATGAATTTTGGATGCATACTCAAATGATAATTGATTTATTGTTTGAATATTGGGAGTATTGTTTCTCTCCACTCAGCACCCACATTCAAAGAAGGCAAATCTCCTTGAGTGTCCAGATGTGAACACTTATCTCCATTTCACCTTCACTGTATAGGTGAGGCTTTTAAACTCTCAGCTTTAGGCAGGTTTGGGATGGTTCCCCACTAAACTGCCTTCTGGAAGGCCATGAGAATAGAAGATAAATTTCACTAAGAATGGCAAATGCCCTTAAGGCAAAAGCTAGCATCAAAGCTCTTCTCATTTTTATGGGTTCTTATTTTTTTTAATTGTTATTTTTTAAGTTTATTTATTTATTTTGAGAGAGAGAAGAGAGGGTAAGAGGGAAGGAGCAGAGAGAGAGAGAGAGAGAGAGAGAGAGGATCCCAAGCAGGCTCCTCACTGTCAGTGCAGAGCCCCTCACGGAGAACCATGAGATCATGACCTGAGCCAAAATCAAGAGTCAGATGCTTAACCCACTTAACTGCTGAGCCACCCAGCAATCCTATTTTTATTTAGATTTTGTTTCTGAATATTTCTTACTAAATTGTTTGTCCACTGATATACTTTAAAAGGGTTTTCTTATTTTATGCAACATTTTGACTAGTTTCTGGTTGGCCAGAGTAACTCTTCTGCCAATGTTTATTTTTTCATTCAACAAGGATGTATTGAGAGTACCCTCTGTGTGCTAAGAATGATTTTACTGCCTCAGCTGCAGAGATGGACGAGTTCCACTCTCTGTCCTAAGGGAGTTCCCTACCCCAGCAGTTCAGAGGAAGTTATCTCAATTTACTTGGATACTTGTTTTTAATGGATGGATTTCATATCTACAATAAGATATATTATAAAAATACAGAACCCAGCTGCTAGCCCAGGAGTGAGGCTGTGATCTGAAGATCGGTGCTAGATGGGATATTAGAAACAGTCTAGTACAGGGGCGCCTGGGTAGCTTAGTCGGTTAAGCATCCGACTTTCACTTAGGTCATGATCTCGCGGTTCGTGGGTGCGGGCCCCGCGTCGGGCTCTGTGCTGACTGCCAGCTCAGAGCCTGGAGACTATTTCAGTCTGTGACTCTCTCTGTGACCCTCCCCTGCTCACGCTGTCTCTCTCTCTCTCATAAAAATAAAAAAAAAAAAAAAAATTAAAAAAAAAAAAAAGAAACAGTCTAGTACAGCACGTTAAAGTTTGTTACCTGGAGGTACCCCTGTGGGACTGCTGAGAACAGTCATGTAATTTATGTCCTGCCCAAAAAGGCCCAGACACGGGAGCCAGTGGGTCTTGAAATTCAGCCTGTGCTGAGCTTTCCAAGGTACCACCCTGTGTCTGGCTGTATCTGGAGGTTGAGACACTTCTCACTGGAACAAGGGCAGCATCTAGATTAGCAGACCTAGGGACATACATGTAGCCTAGGGAGTAAGGGGTACTTCCTTGTGGTCAGGGCTCTGGAGCCTACGCCAGTTTCATTATCCTTCCCAGAACATTCTCACCTTTCCTCATCTATGAATGGTGTCTTCCTTTTTTTTTTTAATGAATATAATTTATTGTCAAATTGGCTTACATACAACACCCAGTGCTCATCCCAAAAGTGCCCCCTTCAATGCCCACCACCCATTTTCCCCTCTCCTCCACCCCCCCCATCCACCTTGGGGGGTTGGAAAATAACCTCAGGTTATTTTCTGTATTTAAGAGTCTCTTGTGGTTTGCCGAAGTGGTGTCTTCCTAGACATTAATTTAAAAATACCCACATAAGGTTTTTGATGCTTTAAAAAATAAGACACAACCATAATATGGTCCCCTCCTCCCTTTAGTTCTGCAGAGGAAGTGCCAGAATTTCAAAAGGGAAGCTACTTGAAGCTTCGGGGATACAGTCAGAGAGGGCCGGGCAGGTGCCAGCCTCTGTGTGAGCCCTACTCACGGGGTGGAGGTGGCGTGCGGCCTGACACTCTGGCCTGGCAGGAGCTGCAGCTCTGAGCTGCCTGGACGAGAAGGAGGTGCCAGCCCTCTGGACGTTTTGTCCTTTGAGGCTTTGGGTTTCTTTTCTAACTTGTTGACTAAATGCCTCTTTTTATACATTTGTCTTTCATAAGAAAATATTCCCTCCCATATTATATCAATACAAATTTGAAAAATATTTCAAAATGAAAAGGAAAAACAGTCATCTGAAATACTATCTTCATGAAATAACCATGGGTTTGGTTACATGTTTTTATGCATCTCTTTTTAGATATATGATTTTATGGGCACCCAGCTGGCTCAGTTGGGGGAGCATGCGACTCTTCATCTTGGGGTCATGAGTTCGAGTCCCATATTGGGCATGGAGCCTACTTAAAAAGTAGATATATAATTTTATACATATGGGATCACATAATAAATGCTGATTTATTGATTATACTTTGAAATTTTGTGTTTTTACTTTTACTTTTTTACTGTGGTAAAAAAAATGCATAACATAAAATTTACCATCTTCACCATTTTTAAATGTACAGTTTAGTTGTGTCAAGTCCATTCACATTGCCCTGCAACCAGTCTCCAGAGCTGTTATCTTATAATACGGAAACTCTATTTCTTCTAAACACTAACTTACCATCCCTCCCCCAGTTCCCATCAACTGCCCTTCTACTTTCTATCTCTATGGATTTGACTCCTCTAGGGGCCTCATGCAAGTGAAATCATGCAGTATGTATCTTTTTACAGCTGACTTATATTTCTCATCATAATGTCCTCAAGGTTCATGCATGTTTTAGTATGTGTCAGAATTTCCTCCCCTTTTAAGGCAGTGATATTTTTTAAATGCGTTGTTTTTACTTTGTTTTTTTTTTCTCTCATTTTCCCCCTTTAACAATGCCCCCAAACAAGATTTTGGTATTAGTTTCAGTGTGCACAGTAGCTGGGTTTCCCCACCATCAAGAGGTTCTCCGTGGCTGGTGGGAAGTCCTGCAGTTCCATTCAGTCTGACACTGTGCACCTGGAGACAGCTTCAGGCCCCACAGGCTGGGGGCCCAGTCCCACAGGACAGCACCCCACCCCCCACCCCCCATCCATCAATCATAAGGTCGGGTTGTCACTTGTGCTTCAGACTGGCTGTAAATCAAAGATTCTCATGACCCCCTCTTTGGGTCCAAATAATTTGCTAGGGCAGCTCAGAGAACTCAGGAAACCCACTTACTCACTAAATTACCAATTTATTACCAAAGATATTAAAGGATAAGACTTAATAGCCAGATGTAGACACACATAGGGCAAGTCCTAAACAAAGGAAACTCTGTCCTCATGGAGTTTGGGAGCCTAGCATGGTGGTGTGTGGATGTGTGCTGATGCCCACCTGGATGCTCTCTGAACCCCATCCATTGGGTTTTTATGGAGACTCCATTACATGGGCACACTTGGTTAAGTCATTGGCTTCAGTGATAGATTCAACCTCCAGCCCTCCCCCACACCCCTGGAAATAAGGGGATTCTTGGTTGGTTCCTCTGGCAACCAGCCTCCATCCTTAGATGCTTTCCTAAAGTCACCTTATTCACATAAGCCCACCTGTGGGGAAAAGCACTGGTTATGGATAGTAAGACACCTTCTTTATGGCTCTGAAGCATTTTTCAGGAATTGAAGACAAGAGATGAAATATTAAAACAAAAGATGCTTCCATTGCTCTTCTTACTCAGGAAATTCCAATGTTATTGGGAGTTCTGAGCCAGAAACTGGACAAAGTCTAAGTATAAATGAGAAATATACTTTGGTCATCTGAATAACCAAAAATACATATTTCTTATTTCACAATATCATACTCTTTTTCTCTTTCAGTGTTGGGTTTTTAATATTTATCTTTATTGATTTTATCCCAAATGTACACATGAGGTATTGCAGACAGAGACAAGATTTCTTATTAACGACCTTAAATTAAGTAAATAACCAGTGTGTCAGGGGTGCCTTGGCTCAGCTGTTACCCTGGGCCAGGCCATATTCAAGGACCAGACATCCCAAGGCTAGAACAAGGAAAAATGATTTTTCTTTAGTTATAAAGGATATTTAAAAAGAGAGAACAGGCCCAAATGGAGTCACTTGTGCTAAGACCCAATCAGTAAATGAAGACTTAACACCCAACCCAACTGCAGTCTCAGCCTTTCTCAGGAAGGTGAACTTTAGCCAGTCAATCTGGAATTATCCAGCCAGCATTAGTGAGGTAATCGCTGATAGACCCTGCCTTTCCCCCATAAGAAGGTGATCTTGATTGAAACAATCCCCCCGTTTTGCTAGAAATGTTCTCTTCTTCTGCCTTCTTCTGTCTATAAAAGCCTTTGATTTTGTACAGCTCTTTGGAGCTCCTATCTGTTGGATGCGATTTGTGAATCGTTGAATAAAACCAACAAGATCTTTAAAATTTACTTTGTTGTTTGGGGCGCTTGGGTGGCTCAGTCGGTTAAGCGTCTGACTTCGGCTCAGGTCATGATCTCACGGTTCATGGATTGGAGCCCCACGTTGGGCTTTGTGCTGACAACTAGCTCAGAGTCTGGAGTCTTTTTTGGATTCTGTGTCTCCCTCTCTCTGACCTTCTCCTGTTCACACTGTCTCTCTCTTTCAGAAATAAATAAAACATTAAAAAACGTTTAAAAGAATTTTACTATGTTGAATTTTGTTTTTTAATAAGGGGAAGAGGTCCGTTGTCCTCTTTTCTTTTCTGAAAGAATCTCCTTGAAAGTATCATAGGCCTGAGCCCTAGCGACTCTCTTTGAAATGTGAATAAAATTTATCCAGGAAGCAAACATTGCTGGTAGTCTCCAGGGTTTAGGGCTCAGAGATGTCTCTAAATTCTGCATCTTCATCTCTTTTGAAGTATAAATGCCTAGCATGATAGTCTGCCAGTCTCCCAGGCACCTTGGGCATAACTTAAGGACCTACTCCAGATGGTAAGCACCCTCTCTTGGGAGATGAGAGAAATTTTATTATTATTTCTTGGATCAGAGCACTTAACTACACTAATGGCTACAAATATAATCCTCAAAGTATGTGAAAAGTCTAGGGAGGTAGGGGTTTTACTGCACCACTGAGCAGTGTCTTGCAGTTTTATTTTCCCAAACTCAAACAACCAGTGTTCATGACCTGAAATGCATTTTTCTGTAGTTCTTTTTATGTGCTTTATGCTTTAGGTGTATGGCTACATGTAAGATACAACATAGATGTTTTTGTACAATGTAATTCAATTATAAAAATGGGATCATGAAAGTTATTTCTCTCATTTTATTTTTTTCTCCATTTAGCCATATATCATGGAAATGCCTTCAAGTCAAGCTGGCAGGGATCTAAATCCTTGTTTTTAATGGCTAAATCTGTGTTTTAATGCTTCGCGGCAGGGGGAAGAGATAAGCAACAGAGAAACTTTAGTGAGCCCAGGGTCATTCGCAGTGCGACGTCCAAGGAGCTCTTTCCCCCATCCTCTGAGAGCCCAACTTCCCTGTCCCTGTCCTCCCAGAGTCCATGGGGAAGAAGGGAGGTGGCCAGAGTCACAGCTGTTGGACGGCTTTCTCCTGCCTTCAAGCTCAATACACAGCTTTCGGACAGAGACGGTTCCAGAGGGCTGTACCCCCCACCCCGCCGCAGGAGCGTCTTTCCCTCTTCCGGAAGTCCCGCCTCCGGAAGCTGCCCTGTGCCTGCCTGCGGCTCCCCTTCCGTGGTGCTCCAGGCTAAGGGAGCTTCCCCAAGCCAGGCTTTGCCGGCTGTGGCAGGGCTGGGGGTGGGGGTGGGGGTACGAATTCTAGGCCCAGGAATGGAGGGGTCCTTCTCTTCAGCTTCTAGTGGCTGTGACTGATTTCCTTCCGGGTTACTCGGAAGTGGGGTTGCTGATGACTCCCACCGGCCCTAGGCACTTCTGCCTCTGGGACTCTTTTCTCCACAGAAACTATTAAACATTATTATTTTGTGATGGTGTTAGCATAAAGACAAATGTAAACCAAGATGGATTCATTATTATATATTCATTACTATTATATTAAAATTTCTTGTGTGTTTTGAAAGAAATGAAAATGAATACATTTTCAGCAACTTTGGCATGGTGCTTCCTGAGCCTAATGGGTGCTCCCCGTATAGAGACCAGCACTTCACTTTGGGAATATTTTCTCTCTTTCTTTTTTTTAAATATATTTTAAATTTTATTTCTGAGAGAGAGAGAGAGAGAGAGAGAGAGACAACGTGAGCAGGGGAGGGGCAGAGAGAGGGAGACAGAATCTGAAACAAGCTCCAGGCTCCGAGCTGTCAGCACAGAGTCTGACGCGGGGCTCAAACCCACGAACCGTGAGATCATGACCTGAGTGGAAGTTGGACGCTTAACTGACTGAGCCTCCCAGGCGCCCCAGGAATTTTCTTCTCAAGAAAAAAACAGCTTAGTTTTTTCTTTAAAACACACACACACACACACACACACACACACACACACACAGAGCTTTATTGAGGAATTGGAATTAGGATCTCATAGAGATGCCTGCACGCTCATGTTCACTGAAGCATTACAATAGCCAAGATATGAAAACAATCCAAGTGACCATAAGTGGATGATGAATGGATAAAGAAGATGTGGTGCATAGATACACATGGACTATTACTCAGTGGTGAGAAAGAAGGAAAGCCTACTATTTGCAACAACTTGGATGGACGTTAAGGGCATTATGCTAAGTGAAATGTCAGAAAGAGAAAGACAAATACTGTATGATATCACTTACATACAGAATCTGAAAAAGTCAAAGTCAGAGGAACAGGGTAGAGTGGTGTTTACCAGGAGTTTGGGAGTGGGAGAAACGGGGAGACGTTGGTCAAAGAGCACAAACTTGTAGTTACGATTAACAGGTTCTGGGTATCTAATGTGCAGTATGGCCATTATAGCTAATACTGTATCATGTACAGTGTCATTTTAAAGTATACAATCCCTGGTATTTTGGGGGGGGGTTAGAACAACAGACATTTATTTTGCAGGCCAGAGGTCTTAAATCAGGTGTTGGCAGGGCCACATTCCCTCCAGAGGCTCCAGAGGAGAATTGGTTCTTTGTCTCTTTCAGAGTCTGGTGGCTTATTGCTTGGCTAGAGGCTGCCTGCTCCAGGCTCTGCCTTGGGTCACACTGCCTCCTCTTCTGTCTGTATCAAATCTCTCCCTGTCTCACTCCCTCCACCTCCCTTAAAAATTTGTAGTAAAATTCATGCAACATAAAATCAACAATCTCAACTATTTTTAAGCGTTCAGTTAAGTGATATTAAGCACATTCACATCGTCATGCAGCAAATCACTATCCATCTCCACAGTTCTTTTCATTTCTCTTTTTAAATCACTACTTTTTGAAAATGCATACTTATTTATTTTGAGAGGGAGAACACAAGTTGAGGAGGGACAGAGAAAGAGGGAGAGAGAGAGAATCCCAAGCAGATTTCATGCTGTTAGCACAGAGCACGACGTGGGGCTCGATCTCACAAACTGTGAGATCATGACCTCAGCCAAAATCAAGAGTCAGATGCTTAACTGACTGAGCCTCCCAGGAGCCTCAACAATTCTTTTCATCTTATAAAACTGAAACTCTGTCCCCATTAAACACTAACTCCCCATTCCCCTCTCCCCTAGCTCCTGGCAGCCACCATCTACTTTCTGTCTCTGTGAATTTGACTCCTCTAGGGACTTCATGTAAGTGGCATCGTATAGTTTTTGTCTTTTTGTGACTAGGCTATTTCACTCAGCATAATGTTCTCAAAGTTAAACCATTTGCCAGAATTTCCTTCTTTTTAAGTCTAAACAATATTCCATTATGTGAATACGCCACATTTTGCTTATCCATTCATACTTGGATGGACACTGAGGTTGCTTCCACATTCTGGATATGGTGAATGGTGCTGCTGTGAACATGGGTATATGAATATCTCTTTGAGCCTCTGCTTTCAATTCTTTATTCTCTCAGGTGCAGCAGTGGCAGCTCCTCTCCACTGTCCCACTAGATGTCGGGAGTGCCCTTGGGGTGTACAGTACAGTTGTCCCAGGGGTGCCATGGAAAGCTGTTCTCCTGGTGTGTGTGTGTGTGTGTGTGTGTGTGTGTGTGTGTGTGTGTCAGGGTGATGACTCTCACCGGCCAGGTCTTGCTCACTGGGTCGTCAGCTGGTGGGGTGCTTGGGGCAGAGAAAGAAGTTTCTATTCACAGGAAGATTTGAACAGGGACCAGTTGGGACCTTGAATGACAATAGGGTGAAGATTGAATGGCCAGCTGGTCAGGGGCTGTGTCCCACCCCATCCCCCGGGCACTGGCCAAGGTCTTTTGCTTGGTTCCTGCTCTCAGCCGCGTCACCCAGTGCCAGCTGGGCAATGCCCGCTGACCCCCTGTAGTGCTCCTCCACGTCGCCCACGCTGCAGCCTGCTTTCCTTCTCTGTCCTGTCCTGGTGTCCCAGGCTCCCTTCTGTCACTTTCACCCACACTAGAGGCTCAGTTATAACTGTACCTTAAGTTCACAGCAACACGAAACCAAGTTGAGTCAGAAGGGCTCAGTCTTAGTGATTGATGGGAGTAAAATGTCAATACCTGTATTTTGGTGTTTCTTTCACACATCATTAAATATGGAAATGAATACCTGTATTCTCTGTGAAAATTTTCAGGATTTAAAACATTAAAAAACCTGGAATTATGTAATATATTAAATATATTTTAAAAAATTAGAAACATGCAACAAAACATTGAATGAAACAGAAAAACTTCAAACACAAACATTAAACATGCATTATTATTCTAATCTAAATTAGTTGTTAACATTAGTAAAATATCAGACAAAAAGTAAATTAAATGTTATACAAAAATAAAGAAAATGTAACTTTGAAAATGAAGGTAAAATGATATTTTAAAGAAAGTGTCATCTTCATCAATAGTGCTGTCCTTGGGATGTGAATGTATGTTTTTCGTACAGTTTTCCAGCTGCTGAAAACACGGATTTTACACTGAGATCAATGTGGAGATGGCTGACACCATCTGCAAATAATCCCATTTCTTGTTTGATAAGTGATATGCTTTTGAATGTTTTTGAGGGCAGGAAGTCTTTATTGCTAATCGTATATAGTTTTGGTATTAAAGAATATCAATTTGCTTCATTTTCCTTAATTCATTTGTAGATAGGGGTTACAACATGGAGAAACTAGTATCAATTTTGGTGCTGAAATGTCCATCCATCACAGCTCAGAGATAAGAATAAATCTTGAGGGAGGGATTTTGCTCTGTTGGTTGGCATTTTCTTTCTTTTTTTGCAGATTATGAAGGTGTAGAAGGATATTTCCCAAAAGAGTAAGTCTTTGATTTGAAATTTTGTTATCACCTATAATTCTTAGGTACATCTCTATATGTAAATGATTAAAATTTCAGATTAAAAAAATACTGAAGTAATATTGCTATACCAATAAAAAATGCTAATATTCTGATACCTAAAAATTACACAAGGGGCACCTGGGTGGCTCAGTCAAACGTCTGGCTTCAGCTCAGGTCATGATCTCATGATTCGTGAGTTTGAGCCTCGCGTCGGGCTGAGCTGACAGCTCGGAGCCTGGAGCCTACTTCATGTTCTGTATCTCGCTTTCTCTCTGACCCTCCCCTGCTCACGCTGTCTTTCTCTCTCAGAAATAAATAAAAACATTAAAAATTAAAAGAAAACATTAAAAATATATTAAAAATTACACAATATGCCAGAATACTGAAATAGGGAAAACAGGCTTGTAATCACTTACCCTTTAAAACAAGCAAACAATCACATTCCTGACCAAGCAGGATGCCTCCCCGTGGCTCTCAGTCTCTCAGGAGAAGGAAGACGATGTTCCATGTTCACAGTCTGCCCTGGTGAAACCAACTCCAGAAATGGGTCAAAATTCCTTAATGCAATTCCCTAAAAATAAAAAAGCATTTGTTTTCTTACCAAATCTTCCTACAAATGTATAATTATCATTTTCGTGACAACATGCAGCTCTTTCCTGCTGATGCCCCTTAATTTTATTTTATTAAATTTTTTTTAATGTTTTATTTACTTCTGAGAGAGAGAGAGACAGAGAGACAGCTGTGAGCAGGGAAGGGTCAGAGAGAGAGGGAGACACAGAATCTGAAGACAGGCTCCTGTATCTGAGCTGTCAGCACAGAGCCCAACTCGGGGCTCAAACTCATGAACTGTGAAATCATGACCCGAGCTGAAATCTGATGCTTAACTAACTGAGCCACCCAGGTACCCCTGATGTCCCTTAATTTTAGACATTTAGATCTTTTCTGGGTGCTCTTTCCTCCAACCAGTTACAGATTATGTGGGGTGAATATATTCATAAATACAGTGTTTACTTGGGAGTTAGTCTCGAGAGTGTGAATCATTACCAGAAAAAGTTCTGTAGCTCAAGCCCAGCTCTGGCTTGTTATTTTATGTTCTGAGAAGGGTATCCTTCACACTCAGAGCCATGGTGTTAGTTTAGAAACACACAAATGTATGATCCAAAACTGATGTCGAAATTACTGAGTTTGGTAAGTAGAACTTCTCCAAGAAACTGAGAAAAGCCTTTAAAAAAAATCTGTGTATGTGTCTGCATATGCACATGTGCCTGTGTTTCCCCATTCCTCATCCCGGGTTTTAGGGGAAAATGCTCCTCCCTTTTAGTGCTCCCATCTGATGTCAGAACGCAGGGTTGGAAACGATGGAGCCCAAGGGATCAGGCTGCACCTGGGCCTGGAACCTGGATCCCTTTCTGCCACGTGGGAGGAGACTCTGACCAGCCTGCTGACTGTCCCATCGCTGGTCCTCTGGCTCCCCCTGCTGACCATTCACTGACCACTCAGCGCGGTCGACCGATGAGAGTGGCTGAGGTGGCGGGATTGCCCTGGGTTTGCCCGTGAGAACCTGATGGCCAGATGTTTGGACACTGGCTGGCCGGAGCAGAAGCCAGACCCTTCCTCTTCTCTTTAGAGCCATGCCGCACAGCCCTAGTGACGGGCAGCCCCACAGTGTAAGGAAAAAGTTGAATTAGACTTCTTCCACATTGCTGTTAAATTGTCTTTCTGCCAAATGCAGCTGGTTCCATAGCTTAAAATCTTATCCTGGCCTCTTCTGCTATGGATCGAATGCTGGCCCCTCCCCCCAATTCATATATTGAAGCCCTAATCCCCAGGGTGATGGTATTCAGAGGTGGGGGCTTTCGGGGGGTGATCAGGTTTGGATGGGGTCGTGAGAATGGAGCCCCTGTGATGGGGTTGGTGCCCTTCAAGGACACGCTCTGCCGGGAGAACTGAGAGCCGCTCACCTGCATGGCACTTGCGCTGGTCTTCTGGTCTTGCCGTGTCCATTCCACAGTTTGCTCGTGGAATCCCTTGTTTCCTGCAAGCCCACCCCAGGTGCAAATGTCACCTCCTTTGTGATATCTCAGACCCCAGGCACGGAGCTCCCACACCCCTCCATCCCGGCCCTTATCACACGGCAGGGTGACAGCCTGCCCCCCTTGCTTCCCTCCCGTCTCCTGATACCCACTGTGAGCTACCTGGATGGAGCAAGGGACCATATCATCCCACGTTTAGTTAGTACAGGGCCGGCACATAGTAGGTGTTTGACAAGCCTTTGTCGAAGGGATGAACACGCTTCCACACTGTGGAGTGTCGCAGGCTAAAGGGCTGGGCCAGTACCTGCGGAAGGGGTTTCATGCAGGACTCCCAACCCCACCAGTCATCATTTTAGGGATACGGTCAGGGCTCATTCTTGCTGCCAAGGGGCTGGTGGGATAACACAGCTCTGGGTGGGCACAGACCTGGAATGCCACTGTCACGTGAGCTCCAGCCCGGCAGGAGGAACCCTGGAGGGCGTGTCCCTGGTGCCCAGCACCGCACTCGGCCTAACGCAGGCTCCTGCTAACCCTAACCAGCTTACTGAGTGCACAGACTTCGTGAGGTGCAAATGGACATAAATGTGTTCTCCCCAAATGTTCTCCGATAACCCCCTTTTGGCCACCATTCTTCTCTACTCCGGAATGAAATCCTGCCGGTCCCACAGCCTTTCTAGTCACCCAGGTTTCAAACTTCAGATGAGAAGAGCCCCAGTCAGGCCGTCCCCAGCCCCCCCCCACCCCCTCCTCTTGGGGAAGTGGTGGTGGGAGGGGCCTGAGGGCAGCCTCTTCACCTTCCTTCCTTCCTGTGCTCAGGGGACCCAGTTCTCCCTTCCCCTCTTCCCAGTGTGTTTACAGACTGGCCTTGGAGTCCTGGTTGGGTGGTGGGGGTTTTTCTGGGCTCCCTTGCCTCCTTCGGTGGATCACTGGCAACTCCCTACCCATCAGCACTGCCCCTGACTTCCAACAGAAGTTTCCACATAGACTCCTGGCCTGGGCCAGCCTGCGTGGGGTCCACATGTGGCTGCCCAGCCAGTAAGGGGAGCCTGCTGTGCAGACCCTTCTCCTCATCTGCTTGGGGCTGGAAGCCTTACTCCTGCAGAATGTAGGTGCGAGTCAGGGGTCGTTTCCTGCATGCTCCAGTTCCACGGAACACAGCCCGCCCTCTCAGTGGTTCTCACTGGTGTTAGGATAGAGGGGAAGAGCCTGCCCAGCCCCCAACACCCCAGTTTACTCCTCTCTCTGAGCCTTTCCTACCTTTGAGGTGAGGGATGAATCATGTCACCGAACTTTGTGTTTGATTCACCTCCTCCTGAGAAGGTCGTCAAGAGCCTTTCTTCAAAATGTGTAGAAACAGGGGTGCCTGGGTGGCTCAGTCGGTTAAGCGTCAGACTTCAGCTCAGGTTATGATCTCACGGTTCGTGGGTTCGTGCCCCGCGTCAGGCTCTGTGCTGACAGCTTAGAGCCTGGAGCTTGTCTTTGGATTCTGAATCTCCCTCTCTCTCTGATCCTCCCCTGCTCATGCTGCTCATGTTTAAAAAACATTAAAAAATTTAAAAAAATGTGTAGAAACATAATACCCTTTGTGCTCAGCTTTGGGGTAACAGTCCAGCGGGAGCCCGTGGGCTAGCTCTCTCTGAGCACCCTGTTAGTTTAGGCTGTGGGATGAACACATGCATGGCTGGGTTTACACGCTGAATGACAGGCCTGCCACCAGGGGTATGAGGCTGTGCAGTGGAGGCCAGCCCAGGGGGCCCAGCTCGGGGTCCACAAAACAGACCTGGACTCGAACCCCGGCTCTCTCATTGTCTTTCACAATTGTCTCAACTCTAAAATAAGGACCATTGTGGAGCCTACCATTCAGGGGTGAGACGGACCAGGGCTGCTTCCGGGGAGACTCGGAAGGAACCCTAGTAGAGTAATTCGTGTTGGTGTCTCAGTTCCTCAGAGGTGGGGCAGCTGTGCCAGGGGGTGGGAGTAAGGTCAGGAGCTCGGGCTTCTTGGTTTGGCCAGAAGCATCAGGAGGAGGATGGGTGGGAGGCGGGACTCCGGGTGAGGGACTCAGCGTAGGGGAAGCCAGTTTCTGCCGCTGGGTGGGTGGCTGTCGGAGGAGAGAGTCAGAGACAAGTCCCTGTCGAGTGTGCTCCACCCGTCCTGGAGGTTGCACACTCAGTCTGAGGGGACAGCTGGCACTGTTGGCTTTTACGTTTGTGTGCGAGAGCAAGGGAGCGAGAGAGTGAGCAACTAGCCATGGGCCCCAGCCTCTGGAGAGTGGCCCTGGTGGGTCCTGTGGGCAGGGCAGGGGGTCCTGTGTCCTCTGAGCTCTAGTCCCAGTTCTTCCGGCCCCCATTCCTCCCCACGGGGTCAGCCTCTCTTCTTTGGCTGACCTGCACAGCGACCTGGGCCTCGGCCTAGGCAGCTGACTCACATTCTTTTGGTTTTCTTGCAAAAGTTTCTGCACCCCGCCCCCCACCTCCCCCAACAGCCGGGTCTTGGAAATGGAAACTCACTTCATGGAGCTGGTGAAGGAAGCCAGCTGCACAAAGCTGGCGAGTCTAACTGGACCAGATGTCTGATGTGAAAGGGCTCAGTAAGTTCAGAAGGCCCTGTGAGGGGCCATGGAGGCCAGCCGGCCCCTGGTGTCACTACTGCATTCATTTCCATCCACATAGGTCTGACCTAAAAATTAAAAAAAAAAATTGTAAACATTTTTATTTATTGTTGAGAGACAGACAGACCATGAACAGGGGAGAGGCAGAGAGAGGGGGAGACACTGAAGGAGGCTCCAGGCTCAGAGCTGTCAGCACAGAGCCTGAGGTGGTGCTCGAACTCACAAACTGTGAGATCATGACCTGAGCCGAAGTCGGACGCTCAACCGACTAACTCACCCAGGCGCCCCTGTCTCTTCCTCTCTTGACTGTTTCGTTCCTCACCCCTTGGGGGAACTTTACTTCCCCGTCTCCACCCCGTTCTGGTGGTGCTCCCAATTCTGCTGCCTCACTCTTACTTGTCCCAGCACGGGCAGGCATGTGACTGCGGGCCTGGCTGGCCCGTCGGCACTGCTCTCTGGTGCCGATGGCCCTGGCCAGCCTGCTGTGCTCCGTCTCTCCTGGCCTTGTAACAGAGGAGGCACCTGATAGATGGTGGCCGACTGGCCATCCTGACCTGGCTGCAGTGTGGCTCCGCGTAGGTGAGCGATGTAGCAAGATGGGGCTCATAGCTGAGAAGAAATTGTAGCTGGACACTGGAGGTTTAGCTCCAGGTGATGTGGTTTCCTAAAGGCAGGTTCTGAAACCATGTCAGGTAACTGACGGGTTTGAGAACATGAGGGAGAATTGGAAAAACTATTCAGGGGACGCCCTCCAAACTGACATCCTTTGGAATGTTGTGTGGAAGTGGACTTCTCTGGGTCTTTTGCTGTAACTATAAACTTTGCGTAAGCGAAGTGTCAGAACCCTCTTTTCTCCAAGCCTCAAACCCAGCTCTTGTGGATGAGGTCACTCTGACCTCAAAGACTGCTAAAGGTGGTCATGTGAGCTAAACTGGGCCAATCAGGATTCTTTCCTGGGGGAAAGATGCTGGGGGCTGCCACATGTGGATAATGAAAGCCTGAAAGCCAGGAATCATCTGCCTCCGCATGGAGGGCACCCTCCTAAGGTTAGGGAGAATGAGTTCTTCCAAAAAAGAAGTAAGGAATGGGGGGTTCCATCATCCATCCAGAAAACAGGTGGTGTTATTTGAGCCTTGGAATTTCCTGTGTTCTCCAGTGACGTGAGCTCTTTTTTTTGCTGAAGGGACAGTTTGGTGAGTTTTGTTCTTTCCAGCCCAGGGTCCTGACTGAGACACCCCCTCGGGGTCCTGACTGAGGCACCCCCTCAGGGGGCAGGCGCTGTATTCACATTCTATCACAACAACTCACACCCTCAGTGGTTCCTCTCCCCTCTCCCCACACTGTCTCCCTCCCCTCTGACCCTACAACTGGGGATAACTATGAGATTATTTTTGTATGAATGTCCTCTTCACCTATTTGGCTTTGTAAGTGACTCTGTGAGGGAGGTGGGCTTGGCAGGACAGGTGATCCCTACTCTACAGGTGGGGAGACAGGAACTCAGGGAGGTGCCTTGGTATGTCCATGGCTCAGGGCTGGGGGCGGTGTCAAGACACAAACCCCAGCATGCAGGTGCTGGCTCTGGGATGGGATGGCATGGTAGGGGGAGGGATATAGACCCGAAAAAAAACAGCTAATCTCCTTGAGACGTAGTTTCTTCAGATGAACAATAAGAACACATTACCCATCCCTCAAAGCTACCACGAGAGTGAAAAGAGGGTTTCCGGTGGAAATGGCATCTGGCCTGCAGCCCCTGGCACTGCCGCAGTCTCACGGGATGGCTCCCAATGGTAGGGAGAAAGACCACGTCTCCATACTAACCAGCGCCACAGACCACAGACACCAAATACAAGGACGGAGTAAATCCGGCAGCACTCTGCCTTTCCGTTTTCTCTTAGGAGCTTTTTCAGCCTGTGAAAATGTGGGAAAACACTGGTATCTGAGCAGCGGTGCTCCAATTCAAGCATGTTGCAGAATCACCTGAAGGGTTTGTGAAAACACAGATCACAGAGCCCACTCCCCAAGCTTCTGACACACTCAGGTAGGGCCGCGAATTTGCCTTTCTGGCAAGTTCCCAGGCTCTGCTGGTGTTGCCGTTCTGAGGATTGCGTTTTGAGAACTTTTGTCCTTGAGGGTCTGCTCCTGTCAAGTTCCAGAGACGGGGATGACATTTTGTGTTCTTCCCTACACTGGGCCTCACAGTAGAATCCTGGGCCCTCCCACAAACCAGGCCACTGGACCAGAGTCACTGGTTAGTGCAGAACCAGAAAAACACAGGGGTCACAATTTTGGTACTTGCATTTTAAAAAAAAATGCTTATTTATTTTTGAGAGAGAGCAGACAAGCACATGCCAGCAGGGGAGGGACAGAGAGAGGAACACAGAGAATCCCAATCTCATGCTGTCAGGGCAGAGCCTGCTGCAGGGTCCGAACTATGATCCGTGAGACCCTGACCTGAGCCTAAATCAAGAGTTGGATGCTTAGCCAACTGAGCCACACAGGTGCCCCTGGTACTTGCATTTTAAAAAGCTGGGGAGAGATGAAAAGTAATAAAGATGTGGAAGCATATATAATCCTTCTGTAAGCAGCACTCCCTTCCCCTGCCAGGGAGCCCACGTGGGATGATAGGGGTGCAGTTGCAGAGAGAACTAAGCTCACAGAATAAGCTCTAGCCCTGAGATGGCCCCTCTCAGAGCTGAGCAGGGCCAGCACCCCTCTGGCCCAGCAGGAGGGTGACATTGAGCCTGGAGACTTGGCTTAGCCTCTGATCCCACCCACCTCATGTGAAAGCCCCATCCTGCAATGGCTCCCACGGCTGGCTGGTGGGGGCCTAGACGTGGAGATGGGTTGTGGTGTTTAGAAGGAGTAGCCCTCTCCCCTTCCCTCAATGGGCAAGGAGGGAGGCTTCTTGTTACTCAGGGTTATCATCAACCAGGCAAGTCTCTTTCCGAGTTTACTTTATTTCTATATGTGCTTGTGATCCTGTCTTTCTATCTGAGGCAGCAGGACCCTAAAGTACTCCGTGGTCTCCCCAATATTTCAATATCTCATAAGAGAATGCAGCTACCAATGAGCCGTAGGATAGGAAGAAGGTGTAAGAGAGAAGAAAGAGGAGCCTGAAAGTGTTCCAAGGCATTAGGGCTGTAACAAGAATAGCAGCTGCCACGAGTATCTATTAAGGTTGTAGGATGTCATCCAGGGAGGGCCTGGGCCATCAGCACAGTTGAGGCAGGTATGAGAAGACATGAAAAACAACAAATAAACAACAATAATCTCAAATTTTCTCTACAGCTGTAGCATCTACCACGTGGATTGGCTTTTTATATCATTAAACAAAGTAAATAACACTAATATTCAAATATCTTCATGTGCTTGGGTGGTTCAGTGGGTTAAGTGTCCAAATCTTGATTTCTTTTTTTTTTTTTTTTTAATGTTTTTATTTCTAGGAGAGAGAGAGAGAGACAGCGTGAGCAGGGGAGGGTCAGAGAGAGAGGGAATCACAGATTCTGAAACAGGCTCCAGGCTCTGAGCTGGCAGTCAGCACAGAGCCCGACATGGGGCTTGAACCCACAAACTGCGAGATCATGACCCAAGCGAAAGTCGGACGCTTAACCGACTAAGCCACCCAGGCGCCCCCCAAATCTTGATTTCTGCTCAGGTCATAAGCTCATGGTTGGTGAGTTTGAGCCTCTAGTAGGGCTCTGCACTGAGAGCTCAGGGCTTGCTTGGGATTCTCTCTCTCTCTCTCTCTGCTCCTCTCCTGCTCGTGCTGTCTCTCTGTTTCTCAAAATAAAAATACAAACAAACTAACTAAAAAAAAGGAGAAAAAAACCACCCTCAAATATCTTCACTGAACACAAATAAATTAGAGGGTGAAATTATTGAAATTACAAAAAAAATTGGGTTATATAGAAAGGTCACAACACTTTCATATCATTAACAGAGGGGAAAAATTTAAAAACACAATTATTCCAAGTACTATGGATTAAGTATCAAGCACAGATTAAGATGAAGTGAATCTGAAGCTGTAATCATAAAAAAAGTTATTTTCTTGCTCTTTTTTTCTTTTTCTCCACTTGATTTTGAACAGGAACATGAAACCCCAGACACCTGCAACTTCACACCTGTCAGGCGCCAGTCATTATGCTAATCTGTTTATAAACATCATACTTAATCCTTGCAATTTACTATTGTCCTGTTTTTTGCACGGGAGGAAAGGGAGTTAGGGAAGGTTAATAAACAGCAAGAACGTGCTGGGAGCCGGCCTGATCCCGCACCTGGACTCCACCTCTGCCCTGCGTGGTCAACACTGCGGCACCAGTGCTTATTTACAACACAAAGAAAGAAAAGCTTCCCGAGCTGAACAATGTACGAGATCATGTAGACGCCTGCAGGGTGGCCCGACCTCGCGGAGGGCCCCTCCGCCCAGGCCCTGGGCGCCACAGGCCCTGGGCGCGGGCGCAGCCTTCCTGCCCAGGACGGGGGGCAGCCGGGACGGGGACGCGGAGGTGCGGGCGCGGGGAGGCTGGCGCCCCTGGGGCCGGGGTTGGGGTCCCGCCTCCCGAAGCCCTACAACTTTGGAGACACCGGAGAGGAAGAGGGCACAGAAGCGGATCAGGAAGAAAGGCGAAATCAGGAGACGCAGGGAAGCGGTGTCGGCCTCCCCGCCTGGGTCTCCCGTAGGGGCCGCTTCCAGGAGCCCCGGGTCCCTCCAGGGCCCGACGTGCCAGGCGCTGCAGTGTCTCCCACGGCCCTGGGTTCAGAGCAGGGAGCGAGCAGAGGTGGTAGACTTTTACAGCAGAAATAAGGAACGAAAAGAGAAGCCGGACCAAGACGAGAGAGCACACAGATCAAAACTAGGACCCTTGAGGAAGAGGTGCATATACAAGAATTTAGCTCAGAGGAGGCTCGCTTGGGAGTGCACCAGGTTGGGATCGCAGGTTATGCAGAAGGAATGGGTCCTGGAAGGTGCTGAGCTTCCTAATAATGGTTACATGAATCTCAAGTTCTTCTAGGAGCAGATGAAAGAAAAAAAGACAGGAAAGGAAGAAAAAAGAAGGGCCCAGGACAGGGACAGTTTCTTAGTTTTTCTTTCTTTCTTTCTTTCTTTCTTTCTTTCTTTCTTTCTTTCTTTCTTTCTTTCTCTCTCTCTTTCTCTCTTTCTCTCTTTCTCTCTTTCTCTCTTTTTTTAAATTTTTAATGTTTTTTATTTATTTCTGAGAGAGAGAGAGCGAGAGAGTGTGAGCAGGGGAGGGTCAGATAGAGGGGGAGACAGAGAATCCGAAACAGGCTCCAGGCTCTGA